>NC_057799.1:221964915-222103069 GCF_018294505.1 Triticum aestivum
TAGCCAATGAAGAAAAACGACGGAGAAGGTGAAGACAATGCAAAGTTGAAGAACATGAACAACTGAGGAATTTCAAAAAGTGAGGAAAAGCTCAAATTGAAGATTTTCAACTTTTGTGGTGGCGTGACCCACCGTATAAGAATGATGATTTCAGACACCGCGTACAATTGTCGTAGGGTTCTGAGAATCAAATTCTTCATTAATTTCTTCACACTTAGAGTGTTATTCTTCATTTATTGAAGAGAAACGTTTCTTCATGTGTTGCACATCTAAGTCATCAATTTTGCAGAAGTGTTAGGATGAGTGTCCTTTTGAAAGAACATTCGAAGATTCTAGGATATTTAGCTCAGACCGCAACTTGCTAAATCTCTTCTCATCCAAGGGCTTTGTGAAGATATCGGCTAGCTGTTCTTCAGTCTTCACATGCTTAATAGAAATGTCGCCCTTCAACAAATGATCGCGAAGAAAATGATGACAAATCTGAATGTGCTTTGTCTTCGAGTGCCGAACTGGGTTGTGAGCAATCTTGATGGCACTCTCATTGTCACAAAAGAGAGGCACATTCTTCACGTTGACGTCATAGTCCTTGAGAGTTTACTTCATCCATAGCAATTGAGCACAGCAAGAACCAACAGCAAAGTACTCAACTTCAGCAGTAGACAGTGATACGCAGTTCTGTTTCTTCGAGGACCAACAGACCAAAGATCGTCCGAGGAAATGACATGTACCAGATGTTGACTTGCGGTCCACACGATTACCTGCATAGTCAGAGTCAGAATATCCAATGAGATCAAAAGCCAAGCCCTTGGGGTACCATAATCCAAGTGTTGGTGTGTGAGCTAGATATCGAAGAATATGTTTCACAGCCTTATGGTGTGATTCCTTTGGTGTAGCTTGAAATCGGGCACACATGCAAACACTAAGCATAATATCTGGCCTAGATGCACATAAATACAATAAAGAACCAATCATGGAGCGGTATACCTTTGGATGGAAGTCAATACCATTTTCATCAGTGCACAGATGGCCATTTGTGGGCATAGGAATTTTTATGCCTGTGCAATCTTGCATGCCGAATTTCCTCAGTACATCCTTGAGGTATTTCTCCTGAGATATGAATATGCCATTGTGCTGTTGAAGAATTTGAAGACCTAAGAAGAATTTCAACTCTCCCATCATAGACATTTGATATTCTTCACTCATCATATAGGCAAATTCATCACTATAACGTTGGTCCGTACAGCCAAAGATAATATCATCAACATATATTTGGCACACAAACAATTCACCATCATAAGATTTAGTGAAAAGAGTAGGGTCGAGTGAACCGGGTTTGAAGCCTTTCTTCATGAGGAATTCCTTCAAAGTATCATACCATGCCCGAGGGGCCTGCTTGAGGCCATAGAGGGCCTTATTGAGTCTGAAGACTTTGTCAGGATGCTTTGGATCTTCAAAACCTGGGGGTTGAGCAACATATACTTCTTCCTCAAGCTTGCCATTGAGGAATGCACTTTTCACATCCATTTGATATAAAGTGATATCATGATGGTTAGCATAAGCAAGTAATATGTGAATAGCTTCAAGTCTAGCAACAGGTGCAAAATTTCATCAAAATCAATTCCTTCAACCTGTGTGTAGCCTTGAGCTACAAGCCGTGCCTTATTCCTCACCACAAGGCCATTTTCATCTTGCTTGTTGCGGTAGATCCACTTTGTGCCAATGATATTGTGCTTGCGAGGATCTAGACATTTAACCAGTTCCCAGACGTTGTTGAGTTCGAATTGATGTAATTCTTCTTGCATGGCCTGAATCCACTCAGGCTCAAGAAATGCTTCATCTACCTTAGTGGGCTCTGTGATAGAGACAATAGCATAGTGCCCACAAAAGTTAGATAAATGTGAAGCTTTTGAGCGTGTGAGAGGACCTGGTGCTTCAATGTCATCGATGATCTTTTCAACTTGCACTTCTTTTGCAACGCGAGGATGAGCAGGTTGTCGTCAAGGAATTTGATCAGCATTTTCTTTAGCACCATTTTCTTCAGCATTTTCTTCAGGTGCATTAGCTCGACGTTCTTCACGTTCTGGAATGAATTCTTCAACAGATTCCTCGGTAGGAATGACATCCTCATTAGCCTTGAACTTGATAGTTTCCTCAGGTGCTAGTTCATCTATCACAGAGGGTAGGTTCTCTCTTTGTGAGCCATTAGTTTCATTGAACCGCACATCTACAGTTTCAACAACCTTGTGGAGAACGTTGTTGAAGACTTTGTAGGTGTGCGAGTCCTTTCCGTAACCAAGTATAAAACCTTCATGTGCTTTCGGTGCAAATTTAGCATTGTGATGAGGATCTCTAATCCAACATTTAGCACCTAAGACTTTGAAATAACTCACATTGGGTTTCTTGTCAGTGAGGAGTTCATAGGCAGTCTTCTTGAAGAATTTTTGAAGATATACCCTGTTGATGATGTGGCACGCAGTATAAATTGCCTCAATCCAGAAGTGACGAGGTGTCTTGTACTCATCAAGCATAGTGCAAGCCATCTCAACAAGGGTTCTGTTCTTGCGCTCCACGACGCCATTCTGCTGAGGACTGTAAGGAGCAGATAACTCATGAGTAATACCAAGTTCATCAAGATAGTCATCAAGACCAGAATTCGTGAACTCAGTTCCATTGTCACTTCTGATGTGCTTGATCTTCACACCAAAGTTGGTTGAAGCCCTCGAGGAAAATCGTTTGAAGACTTCCTGCACTTCATGTTTGTAAGTAATAATGTGTACCCATGTGTATCGAGAGTAATCATCAACAATAACAAAGCCATAGAGAGATGCATCATTTGTGACTGCTGAGTAATGCTTAGGACCGAAGAGATCCATATGAGGCAATTCAAATGGTCGAGTAGTGGTCATGATAGTCTTTGCTGGATGCTTAGCCTTGGTCATCTTTCCAGCTTCACAGGCTCCACACAAGTGATCCTTGAGGAATTTGACATAATCAATGCCAATGATGTGCTTCTTCTTCGCAAGCGTGTGCAAATTCTTCATGCCTGCATGACCAAGTCGTCGATGCCATAGCCAGCCTTCTGAAGCTTTTGCAAGTAGGCACACGGCTAGTTGCGGTCCTGTAGAGAAATCAACAATATACAAGTTTCCTCTCCTAAAGCCTTCGAAGACTTTGGAATTGTCAGCTTCCATAACCACAACACAACGATACTTGCCAAAGACAACAACCATATCAAGATCACAAAGCATTGAGACAGACATGAGGTTGTATCCTAAGGACTCGACAAGCATGACTTTGTCCATGTGTTGATATTGTGTGATCCCAACCTTACCTAGACCCAATACCTGACTTTTGCCTTTGTCAGGGAAGATGATATGCTTCAGATGCGATGGTGATAAGGGAGCATCCATCAATAGATTCTTGTCACCAGTCATGTGATTTGTACATCCACTATCGAGGACCCACTCAGTGGCTTTTGGTTGATCATCCTGCTGATGAATTAGTGCAGCTTACGAACTTCATATACTTCATCAGTGAAGAATATGACATCACAAGCAATGCAACAGTTAAAAATAGTATGAGGACGTGAGAAATGAAAGTTCATTTCTTCATGATTAGCCTGTGTCCTTTCAGGCACTTTTCAGGTCTCTAGCAAATTCTTTAGAAATTTGAGCACGTTTGGAGACCTGACCCTGCATAAAAGATTAGTTCTTTTTCTTCACCACCCACATCTGAAGGGGTGGCAAAGAGTTCATCACTCTGTGAGCTCCATATGAGAAAGGTGGCATAGAAGCCAATCCATTTCGTTTCACATAAGAGGAGTTAGGGTAAGCATATGAATAAGCAGAGAAATTTTTCGAGGACTTATGAACATAATGATTAGAATAATAATGCTCATATTCATAGCCCTTAGCTCTTCCCTGCGAAATGGAGTTGTTAGCACGATGATGTTCATATGAGGACTTTGATCCTTTTGAGGAATATGATCCACTTGAGGAATTCGATCCGTATGAGGAGTTGGATCCATATGAAGAATTTGATCTGGGGTTCCTATTCTTCACAGGTGGTGTCATGAGGACATTCACCTGAAGACTTTCAATGCACCTTTTGGGAACCCATATTTTCTTCATAGGAGAACCGTTCCTGCAGTTAGTGCCAAGATATCTAGCAAATACTTCACCATTCTGATTTTTAAACAGTTTATAGTTGGAGTCAAATGACTCATCAGAAGAATGAGAAGATTCACATGTAAAGCCAGATAATTAAATGGATCAACTGGAGGTCCCTTTGCAGCAACCCATGAGGTTTTGGGGTACTGCTCAGGCTTCCAATATGTACCATCAGCATTGAGTTTCCTCTCAAAGGCAATACCCTCTTTCCTAGGGTTCCTGTTGAGGATCTGCTTTTTAAGCACATCACAAAGAGTCTGGTGCCTTTTGAGGCTTTTGTACATGCCTGTCATGTACAATTCCTTCAGCCCTGCATCGTTAGTGATACTAGCAATGTCCTCAGATGAGGAATTAGTGATAGTAGAGACAGTTGAAGAATTTGTAGCATTAGAAGCATTTGAACATTCAGGTGAAGAATTAACAGATTCACATTCAATGCATTCAAACATGGAGGAACAAATTCTTCCTGAGCAGCGCTGATTTGTTGAGCAAGTAATGAATCGCGCTCCTTCTGAAGATCTTCATAACGCACTCTTAGCTTCTCAAGGTCTTGCTTTCTTTGAAGAAATTCATAAGAAAGCTTCTCATGATCAGATAAGAGAGTGTTATGTTGATCTTGAACGGTGTCATACTTAGTATGAAGTCTCTGAAGACTTTCAGCCAAAGCTTTTGACTGATCCATTTCTTCACCCAACATATCATCGCTCTTATTTAGCATGTATTGAACTTTTTCCAAAGCTCTTTGTTGTTTAGTTGCAAGGGAAGCAAGTTTGACATAGCTGGGTCCAAATTCATCACCAGATTCATCATCACTTGACTCGGATAGGTAGCATTCAGTTACCTCAGCACTTTTTGCCATAAGGCATGATGAAGAGGATGATGATTCTAGTTCGAATGTCATCGCTTTGAGAGATTCCTTGAAGTCCTCAAACCAAGGATCATGACGGGTTCGATGACCTTCATAGACCTCAGAGAGACGGTCCTAGATAAGCTTCGCATGATTAAGATGCATGATGTTCCTGAACTGATTTTGAGACAAACAGGAGCAGATGACGTCCTTTGCCGTGAGGTTGAGAAGAGTGTACTTGCGAATGTCATCAGCTTCCGCCGTCTTGCACAGATCGGTAAGACCAATCTCAGTGACGGTCCACAGTTCGTTGTTCATCGCCATGAGGCGCTTCTTCCTCATGGCCTTCCACTTGGGATACTCGTGACCGTCAAAGATGGGGCATGTCACTTTCTTCATACCTGCGGTCGACATAACTAAAACTCCAGGCGGTTAAACCAAAATCACACAGAACAAGGAAGTACCTCGCTCTGATACCAATTGAAAGTGCGTTATATCGACTAGAGGGGGGTGAATAGGCAATTTTTATGAATTCTTCACTGAGGAATTTGCCTGTGAGGAAATTCCTTAGCGAAGAACTGCTTGCTGCGGAATAAGTACTCAAAAGTGTGCATAGCAGAACACAAGCATGGTCATCATGATGAAATGAAGACAAGCACAGAGTACAGAAAGCATAAACACAGGATAACACAGGATGAAGACAAACAAACTGAAGAAATTGAACTGAGGAAATTGAGAAAGTCTTCAGTCAAAGTCTTCAAACACAAATATGAACAAGAACACAACACACTTATGAGGAAATGAAAGAGTTGAGGAAATATAACCAGTAGGCTTGGTGAAGACAATGATTTGGTAGACCAGTTCCAACTGCTGTCTCAGTTGTACATCTGGTTGGAGCGGCTAGGTATTTAAACCTGAGGACACACAGTCCCGGACACACAGTCCTCACCGTATTCTCCTTGAGCTAAGGTCACACAGAACTCGCCCAATCACTCGTGGTAAGTCTTCAGGTGACTTCCGAACCTTCACAAACTCGGTCACTCGACGATCCACAATTCCTCTTCGATGCTCTAGACCATGACGCCTAACCATCTGGAAGAAGCACATTCTTCAGAGGTAACAAGCGTTGGATCCACGCAGGATCAATCTCTTCAGTGATGCTCAATCACTTTGGGTTTGTTGGTGTTTGGGTTTGGGTTTTTCTCACTTGATGATTTTCGCTCAAAGTCCTCGGAAGATGGGATGCTCTCCAATGACAAGTGTCAGTTTCTCTCAGAGCAGCCAACCAGCTAGTGGTTGTAGGGGGCGGCTATTTATAGCCTAGGGAGCAGCCCGACATGATAAGACATAAATGCCCTTCAATGAAATGACCGTTAGGTGGGTAGATATTTTGGGACAGCTGGCGCGTAGCACAGCAACGGTCGGAGATTTGAGTATCAAATTCGTCAGGGCTATCATGTTCCTCACTGTGTAGGCAATCCGCACTGGCAAATTCCTAACTCCTCAGTCAGAACAAATTCCTCAGAGACCAGAAGAACTTCGTCTCTGTCACTGAAGAATATGACTGAACTGTATGAGATTTCCAATGGCTTCACTCGAAGGAATTGGTAGGTGTAGGATTTTGAGTTGAGCATCACATGGAAATTTTTCCTTAGTATTTCCTCCACCCCCTTTAACAGTACAATGCTTCCTATGACTCAAGAAAGGGAAAATGAAACTATGAACACAAAAGTCTTCACGCTTCATGTTCCTCAAATGAATACCAAGTCTTCAAGGTCACACCAATTTCTTCACTTTCAAAGTCTTCAGAAAGTCTTCAGAAATCCAAAGCCTTCAGTCGAAGAACTTCATTTTTAGGGGTCGACTTTCTCTGTAAATATCAAACTCCTCATAGACTTATAGACCTGTGTACACTCATAAACTCATTAGTCCCTTAACCTATAAGCCTTTAATACACCAAAATCACTAAGGGGCACTAGATGCACTTACAGCCTCCGCTTCCCCATGCTGCCTCGGCAACCATCCTCGGCTGACAAAAGGCTCGCGCGGGCCGCAAAGCTTTTATTGCCTTCCTTCGCCTTGCTCCAGATCCCCTTTCTCCTTCTTGCCCCAAGAGAGTCCCGATCTGCCGGAAATCCTCCCCGAGCTCGCATCCGATGGCGCCTGACCAGGCTAAGGCCTGACGCTCACCCGCCTGGGATGAGCCGACCTTGAGCACGCCCACGGTCTTAGAGGGGAATCTTGCCACCACGTGCTGAATGACGGCGGGCGACGTCGATGAGGGAAGAGAGGCAGCGCTTTGGGCTGGCTCCGCCAAGCCTGAGGCTCCGAGCTATACCTTTCATCCCTTCTTCTTGAATAGTGTTTCCGCGGGGCTGGTCCCTCCTTTTTTTGATTTCTTCTATGCCGTGCTGAGCCACTACAATCTCCACGCCCTCCATCTTCATCCCAATTCTGTTCTCCTCCTATCAATCTTCGCCTTTTACTGCGAAGCATTTGTGGGGGTGATGCCGTCAGTGCCGCTGCTTCGCCACTTCTTCTACCTCCGGAACAAGGAGGGCCAGTGCTCGGGATGCGCCAACTTTGTCGCGGCTAATGGGACCAACGCGATCTCGAGGGATGGGAAGAAGGCCGAGGGCTTCAGGAACAAGTGGGTCCTCATGGACGCCAAGTGCTCCTACCCTCGGCTGACGCTGCCGACGGGGATGCCTTCGCCCCACGAGGGTTGGTTCAACACGAAGCTTGCCGACCCCTGGGCGAAGCATGTGCTGGAGAAGATGGCCGCCGACCTGAAGCCCGACGATCCGAAGGCGGAGAAGCTAACGGGGGCGATGATAGTCAAGGAGTTCCTAGCACAGCGCCTGGCCCCCCTCCAGGCGTGCTCTCGCCCCCTGTGGAAGCTTGAGGACGAGGGGGGCGACCTCCGCTTGCGCTCGGACCCCTTGTCCACTGAGGAGCTGGGCGAGACTCTCCGCCTCTTGCATGGGGAGGATCAGGGGTACCCGCCGGACACCCATCTTTTTCTCTACCGCCGCCCTGAGGGGGCAGAGATTGCTGCCGCGATGCCTGTCTTCAACGAGCACGGGCTTGTGCCACCGGTGCCCGCCGAGGCCCCGGTGGTGTTGTCCTCCGGTGACACTGGCGAGGAGGAGGAGCCGGACTCGGAGGCGACCCGGGAGGGGGCAGGGGAGACTTCCCCTCCGCGCATGACCGATCTCCGCGCCTTCGCTGACGCTGATGACGCCGATGACCATCCGGTGAGCGAGTCCCCGCCCCCCGCTGGGGTCACCACGGGGTCCAAGGTTACTCCTCCGAAGAAGCTGCTGGCCGGGGTCCCGACGATGAGCATGTCATGCTGATCTCTCGAGGCGGCACTCCTGCTTTGACTCCGATAGGTGCCGCCGCAGGACTGGCTACCGCACCCTCATCCGCTCCTGGGACTCGCACGCCGGCGCCCCGGGCCATGAAGCCTTCGGGTTTCGTGCTTCAGAAGAGGCCGAGGAACTATGCCGCCGTAGACCAGTAAGTGCTTTGCCTTGATTTCGTTCCTGCTTCTGCCGCTGCTTCTTGACGCTTTTCCCTTGCATCTTAGGCCAACGTTATCGGCGAAGAAGAAGAGGGAGGGAGCGGCCGCACCCTTTTGGACCCAACAGCCTGCCACGGCCGCACCTCCACCTCGCGGAAGGGCGGCGATGGCCCTCGTGCCTCTCCGGTCCAGTCATCCTCGCGAGGTGCGGAGGACCGCCCCAGGAGAAAGCGACCTCCACAGCCAAGTCAACTCCAGAGGCACCCGCTCCCAGCTCGCCTGCCGAGGTCCCAAATGTCCAGGAGTCCCCAGTTTCTTCTGTTGCTACCAACTTTCAGGCTTTGGTGATGATGCTGTCTCCCCCTCCTCCCATCATGCTGCTGGGCCGTGATCCTTCTGCTTTGCCCGACGCTCTGTAGGAGGCTCTTTCCGCGCTGACCCAGCTTCAGGACGACCTCCAAGGCGCCGACCGTCGCCTGGCGTCAGGGCGCCTGGAGTTGATCTCGGGGTGGCTGCGATCTGACCTATCCATCAGGGCGGCATGGGGCCAGGCCATAGCAGCTTCCAACGAGGGCGAGCGGGCCGCTGGCCTGGCCGCTGCCGCCCGTGACGTAGCGCTGAAGGAACCTAAGGTGGCCAAGGAGCGCTGCCGGTTGGTGGAGGCCGAGCTGGAGACCATGCGCAATGAGCGCGCGGTCAAGGCTCATGGTCGCAAGGCGTGGGAGGAGAAGATGAGGGCCCGAGAAGACGCGGTCGCCGGCCGTAGAATGCAGCCGCCTGGAGGAGCTGGAGAAGAACGTGGAAGCGGAGAAGGTCCAGCTGGAGGCCAAGGCGAAGGTTCTTGCCGAGGATCGCGTGGCCTTCATATCTCTTGAGCTGAGGTCCTGCGAGGCACTGCAGGAGCTCTACGAGAAGGGCTTGGAGAAGCCGTTGGCGACTGATGATGACGGCCCCGCCCAGCTACTCCCCCAGCTTGTCACAGCGCTCGAAGGCGTCGTCAATGGGATCGGCCCTATGGTGGAGGGGGAAGCCCACACGCTCTCCTCCTCAGCCCTGACGCGCGTCTTCGGCCACCTTCATCTTCGGGACCTGATGCCGACCTCGGTGTCCTGCTCGAGCCCGTGGACGAAGAGCGCTGCACAGGTGCTGCCGAAGCCGTGAAGTGCCAGGTGGAGGCCCTGTTGAAGAAGTTCCTTGCCATCGACCCTACACCCCCGACTGACGGTGCCACCGGCCCTCCGGCTCCGGCGGATGGCACAGGTGGCGGCAACACCGTCAACGAAGGAGCGCTCCTCGCGGGTGATGGCAGCGCCCAAGGCCTCCGAGGGGGCTTGCTGATGGCGCTGTCGGATCTCGGGTTCCGGAAAAACCCTTAAGGTTCAAGCACTGGGGTGCGCGTGAAGTTCTCCCTCTATCGAGCCGCGTCCTAGCTTTGCTAGGATCTCAAGGGCTAACTCGACGAACTCACAACACAAAGAACACAAGATTTATACTGGTTGGGGCCACCGTTGTGGTGTAATACCCTACTCCAGTGTGGTGGTGGTGGATTGCCTCTCGGGCTGAGGATGAACAGTTACAAGGGGAAGAACAGCCTCCTGAGGTTGAGGTCTTCTTGTGCTCGGTGTGTGGCTAAGGGTTCGCTCCAGATCACATGGCTCCTACTGTGGTGGCTAGTCCTATTTATAGAGGACCTGGTCCTCTTCCCAAATATTGAGCGGGAAGGGAGGCAACAACGGCCAATTTGAAAGGGGACAGCAAGTACAGCTTATCCTCACAAAAGTAGTCTTCGCCTGCCAAAGGCTCTGGTGGTGACGCTGCCTTGGGCTCCATGGTGACCTCCGTCTTGCCGTCCGGCTGGTCTTGGTCTCGTTGCACTGATATGGAAACCTTTGCTTGACGCCTCGATACTCCGTGCCTGCACTTGCCTCCTTAGCACCAATGAGGAAACAACGACACTGTGTGCGCTGACGCCCGCCTGGCGCCCGCCTGGTCTCGGTCCTCATGGCTCACGTCACGAGAACGTCACGAGGTTTGCCTTGACTTGATCTCTCCGCCCCTCGCGAGCCAACTTTGTGAGGCCGCTCCTGAGGAGGTCTTGTGTCGTCCGCCTCGCGAGGCTTGGCCCCTCGCGAGGGTCTTGAATGCTTGCTGGTGAAGATGGGCCATACGGGCCCACTTGTAGAGCCACGCCGTGGGCTGCAGGCAGGCAAGTCTGGGGACCCCCGTTCCCAGAACGCCGACAGTAGCCCCCGGGCACAAGGTGCGCTCGGGCTTGGCTTCGAGGCAAAGACAAAGGTCAAGTGCGGAGCGCTGCGGGCCCCAATAGCCCGCGGCCTTGGTCGACGCGTGGCGGTTGATTGGACGTGGGCGTCTCCGCTTCCCCATGCTGCCTCGGCAACTGCCCGACTTGACAAGTCCCTGCGACATGGAAGGGAAAACCATCATTACCTGTGATCGTGGGGGGCGCTGGTTGGCCTTCTCTTGCTATAAATGGCGACGGGGGCAGAGCCCCCGTCGCCCATCTCTTCCCATTCTGCTTGCTTCTCCTCCTCTGCTCTACCGCTGACACCAATGATGTTGTCGAAGAGGTTCTCTGCCGCGGAGAAGGGGAAGGCCCCTCGCGAGGGGCCTGGCTCCCCGGCGCCCAAGCGTGGACGCGGCCATCCCCGCAAGCACACCGCGACCCCCGCCGCGGACCCTCGCTCCCGCAGTGGCGCTTCCACTCGGCGGAGGTGCTGCCGGAGTTCGTCGTCTAGACGGAGGACCCGGCCGGCAACTGGCTTTAGCTCCCGCGCTTCTTCGCCGATGAGCTGCCAGCCTCCGGTCCAGGTGGGCTCTGGCTACAGGTGGACGGTTGCTGCAGCAGGACTTCTTGGGTTGAGGTCGAGGTCTCTGTCGCGGGCAACATAGCTCTGGCCCGCGGTTGGCAGACGTTCGCCCGCGCGCGCAGCCTGGGCAGGAGGTGCACCCTCCATTTCAAGTACGATGGTGATGCGACCCTCTACGCGAGGGTGTTTGGGGAAGATGGTCGCCGCGCAGGGTGCTGCCCCGAGGTGAACGACGGCGAGGAGGTGCTCGGTCTTGGCGATGGTCGGGATGAGGAGGAGGGCGAACCCGCCCTTGGTGCTGACCGCGTCTCGTCCAGTTATGGTGGCTCTTCCCCTGGCGATAGCTCCAGCAGTGGTGGCTACGACCAGCCGCCACGCCGCCGCGCCCGCTTCGAAGGTGGCAGTGGGTCGTCTCGTCGCCGCGCCTCCATGAAGCGCGAGGAAGTGTCCGGCTGAGCTCAGGACGTTGCCAAGAGCCCATCCCCATGAACCACTGTAGGGGCAGGTGCCGCTTTTATCTTGTTCTTCCTTTTCTTCATGTATCAAAAAAGAACCCAGGATGGGCCCCGAAGGGGCGTGTATCGAACTATGATTCCTTAATCACAATGGTATGCTTATCGTTTTTGTGATGTGCCGTTGTTTTGTGTAGAGACGACTTAGCTTAGCATGCTTGGGGTAGCCTCATATTCACGAGGCACTTGTTTCCTAGCACCTGTCAAGGCCTTCCTTGACTCGGTGGGTGCTTAGGAACTGCAAAAAATTCGTTAGGAAGCTCGCTAGGAGGCTTATCGTTCACCCGAGCCTTGACCCAGCGCTTCACATCGCGGTACCCGAGGGGCACGGATCAGGAGAGATGCGCCAGCTTGTGGGCTCGAACGAGGGTGCCTCACGAAAAAACAGACGGAAGGCAGAGAAAAGGAAAAACGCTCGCGAGGGCACCTGCCTAGCCCCCTCGCGAGGAATGCGAGAGAGAGAGCAGGTTAAACCAGGGTCGAAAATAGCGGCAAAAGGCGACGGAACCAAATCAGCAAGGAACACCAGAAGCAAATTTCAATTAAAAGGAGATGAGCCAACTACGGAAAGCAAATGAAAAGCCGCGTCCGGCACCTAGTCTAGTCTGCAAGTCTTCTCACCAGCCCGGAGCTAAGTGCTGCCACTAAGACGTGGGAGGGAGCCCCCGAGGCTCGAGGGCGGCACTCCTGAGACTCCAGGACGTGTACAGCCCCACTCGTTATTACGTGAGAGTGTCACGGGCGGCGATCTTCACAGGCACTGGGCCTTCTTCATAGGCACTGGGCCTTTCTTCATGGGTAGAACTTCCGGAGGTGCTGGATGTTCCAGGCGTTCTGGATGGGTACCCCGTCCTGTGTCTCCAGGCGCACGGCGCCAGGCCTGGAGACATGGATGACCTTGAACGGGCCCTCCCACATGGGCGAGAGCTTGTGCAGCCCTTCCCTGGAGAGGACCCGCCTCAGGACGAGGTCACCCGCCTCGAGCGTCCTGGAGCGGATGTTGCGACAGTGGTATCACCACAGCGCCTGCTGATACCTTGCCGCCCGCAGTGCGGCTTCGCGGCAGCGTTCCTCCCCCAGCATGAGGTCCATCCCCCGCGTGGCGTCCTGTTGCGCTTCATCAAACGCCAAGAGCCGTGCGGAGCGATGCTTGACCTCGTGAGGGAGGACCGCTTCTGCTCCTTAGACGAGGAAGAACGGGGTCTCGCCCGTTGGCTTGGTGGCAGTGGTGCGGATGGACCACAGCACGGACTGGAGCTCGTCGTACTAGCCCCTGCCGCATGCCTCGAGCTTCTTCTTGAAGGTCCTGGTCTTGAGGCCCCTCAGGACCTCTGCGTTGGCGCGTTCGGCCTGACCATTGCTCCTGGGGTGAGCCACCGAAGCATAGCAGATATGTGTTCCATGGTTAGCACAATATGTCTTGAAGAGATTACTAGTGAACTGCGAGCCGTTATCAGTGATGATGCGGTTGGGGACCCCGAAACGGCTCACGAGACCCTTGATGAACTTAACCGCGGAGCCCGCTGGGATGGTGCGGACGGCTTCCCCCTCCGCCCACTTGGTGAACTTGTTGATGGCGACGTAGAGGTAGCGGTAGCCCCCAGGCGCTCGAGGGAACGGGCCCAAGATATCCAGCCCCTAGACCGCGAACGGCCATGTGAGTGGGATGGTCTAGAGGCTCTGAGCCAGCTGATGGATCTGCTTGGTGTGGAACTGGCAGGCTTCGCAGGACTTCACCAGCTCGGTTACGTCGTTGAGCGCCGTGGGCTAGTAGAATCCGCTACGGAATGCCTTGCCGATGAGGGTCTGTGATGACGAGTGGTGACCACAATCCCCAGCATGTATGTCAGATAGAACCTCCTTCCCCTGATCCCTGGAGATGCAACGCAGTGAAACGTCATTTGGTCGCTTCCTGTACAACTCACCGTCCCGAATGCAGTATGCCGTGGCTTGCCAGGCCACGCCCTCTATGTCCTCCTCCTTCTCCGGCAGCGCCCCTTGCATTAGGTATTCCTTGAATTCCTTGGTCCAGCATCCCTCCTGGGGCTCGAGCGCCAAGAGTAGGCGCGCCCCCGAAGTCGGGCCACAGGCAGCGGCTCCTGAGGCAGGCGGCTGCGGGAGCTCCTCCGGAGGCTGAGCTATCCTTGAGAGTGGTGGTGTCGCAGATGGCTTGAAGAGCCGCTCCTCGAAGATGCCAGGCTCTTGGGGCTACCGCTTGGATGCCCTCCTGGCGATGACATCAGCTTCCGTGTTGGTGCCGCGGGGCACGTGCTGCAACTCTAGGCCCAGGAACTGCTTCTCCATCTTGTGCACCTCTGCGAGGTACGCCTCCATGTGCTTGTCCTTCGGCTCGTATACCTTGTTGGAGAAGTTAACAAGGAGCTGCGAGTCGCCCCTAACGGTGAGGCGCTTCACCCCCAGAGCTGTTGCAGCTTTCGGGCCAGCTATGAGGCCTTCGTATTCTGCGATGTTGTTGGAGACCGTCTCGCCCCGTTGAAAGTAGAGCTGCACGGCGTAGTATAGGTTGTCTTGGGTGGGCGAGATAAGTACTGCTCCAGCCCCGGCGCCATCGAAATACATGACCCATCCAACTGGCGCCTCACTTCCTGGCAAGGTGGACTGGTCCTCGCCTACTTCAAGCGTCGGGGCATCCGTCCATTCTGCCACTAAATCAGCGAGTGCGGCTCCCTTGATGACCCTATTAGTCCTGAACTCCAACTGGAACGCCTGCAACTCGATGTTCCACTCAGCGACCCTTCCAGCAGAGTTGGGGCTCCTGAGCACTCTCTCCATCCTTGATGGGGTGGCCCTGGAAGTAGTGCCGCAATTTGCGCGAGGCCACCAAGAGCGCGAGCAGGAGCTTCTGAGGCATGGGATACCGTGCCCTTGTGTCCTGCAACTCCGTGTTGACGAAATACACCGGGTGCTCGACGAGAGCTGGCGCGTCGGTGAGGCTCATGTCCTGCGGGAGTCGGGGCGTCTCCTGAGGTAGTGGAGCTCCCGATGCTTGATTGCTTCTTGGGGTCTCAGCGGCGTCGTCCTGCCGAGCTTGGTCCATTGTGGATGCTGCTACGGTTCTTGCGGCACCTTCATGATCTTGCGTCGTCTTGGCTGGCAGCGTAGCTTGGCGTGACGCGCCCTTGGCTTGGCGCTCTTCCCAAACCGCCACCAGAGCCGCGCAGGCAGAGTACGGGGTGGCGGCAAGATAAAGCACTAGGGGCTCGAGGGGCCATGGCGCCACCATCGCCGGAGGGCTGGTCAGGTATCTCTTGAGGTCTTGAAAAGCTCGGTTGGCCTCCGGGGTCCACTCGAACTGGCCCTTCTTGTTCATGAGCTTGAAGAAGGGCAGGGCGCGCTCCCCCAGCTTGGAGATGAAGCGCCCGAACGCAGTCACCCAACCAGCCAGCTTCTGCATTTCCTTGAGGGTCTGTGGTGGGCTCATGTCTTCAATGGCCTTGATCTTTTCCGGGTTCGCCTCAATCCCTCTGTGAGACACGAGGAAACCCAGCAGCTTGCCGAAAGGGACACCAAACATGCACTTCTCTAGGTTAAGCCGCAAGTTCACCTGGCGCAGGCTCGCGAAAGTCTCCTCCAGATCTTGGATCATGGTTCTGGCCTCCCGAGATTTCACCACAATGTCGTCGACGTAGGCCTCCGCGTTTCTCCCGAGCTGCCGCCCTATGGCGATGTGCATCAACCGCTGAAAGGTTGCGCCCGCGTTACGCAGTCCGAAGGGCATGCAAGTATAGCAGTACACCCCACACGGGGTCAGGAAGGCTGTCTTCTCTACATCTTCTACCGCCATCTTGATCTGGTGATACCCCGAGAACCCATCCAGGAAGCACAGCAGGTCGCACTCGGCGGTGGAGTCGACGATCTGGTCAATGCATGGAAGTGGGAACGGATCTTGGGGACAGGCCTTCTTGCGGTTGGTGAGGTTGACACACATTCGCTCCTTCCCGCCTTTCATCGGCACAACGACGGGCTTTGCCAGCCATTTGGGGTACCGAACCTCATGAATGGCACACGCCGCCTCTAACTTGCGGGTTTCTTGGACGATGAAGGCCTGCTTCTCTCTGGACTGCCGTCTCGCCCGCTGCTTCACGGGGTGTACATTGGGGCACACCCTCAAGTGATGTTGAATCACCTCTCTCGGGACCCCCACCAGCTGCTTGGGTTCCCATGCGAATATCGCCTTGTTCACGTGCAAGAACTTCAACAGTGCTTCCTCTTGGCTTGGGTCGGGGTCGGCACCTATGGTAAAGGTGGCTCCTGAGGACCCGTCCTCATCGACTGGCACCTGCTTGGTTTCCGCCTTGTCTTGGGTGAACAGCTGCTTCTTCTTGGTTGGTTCGGCTCCCTTGGCCTCAGAGGTGCCCGCACCGGTGGGCTATGCCGTCACAGTGGTCTTGTAGGCAAGCTTGAGCGCCGCCAAGGCCTCCTTGGCGTCCCCCTTGATGGTGAGGACGCCCTTGCTTCCAGGCATCTTCATGAGGTTGTCGGCCGGATGGGTCGCTGCCATGAACTAGGCCAGAGCTGGGTACCCGAGGAAGGCATTGTACGGGAGGCTGATGCGGGCGATGTCGAAGTCAACCAGCTCGGTGCGGTAGTTGTCGCGCATGCCGAAGGTGGCAGGGGGCAAATCTGCCCCAGGGAGTGGATGGCGCCGCCGCCAACTCTTGAGAAGGCTTGCTGAGGCTGAGCCGCTCGAGCGGTATGTGAAGAAGGCCGAAGGCCTCCACAGAGAGCACGTTGAGGCTGGCGCCGCCGTCGATGAGGGTCATGGTAACGACCACGTTGCAAATAGTGGGCGTGCAAAGCATCGGGAGCATGCCCAAGCCGGCGGTGGTGACGGGGTGGTCTTCTGAGTCGAAGGTGAGGTCAGCCTCGGGCGCAGCCCAGCCCGCGGAGCCCCCGAGCGCTTGGAAGCGGCGCCAATTTGGCGAAGGAATGGCTTGATGTGGCGATCTGAAGGCGGTGCTTGAGAGCCGCCTAGTAGGGCCGCGGCCGCGTGGTGCGCCGGTGCCATGTAGCGCGCAGTGAAGAGGCCGCGTAGCTCCTCCCAAGATGTCGCCGTGGATTCGGGGAGGTTGAGCAACCAGGCGCGCGGCGCGCCGGTGAGGGCCACGGGAAACCAGTTGGCCATGACCTTGTCGTCGCCCCCGGCCTCGAGGACGGCCTCCTCATATGCTAGCAGGAAAGCTAACGGGTCCACCGCGCCGTCGTAGCGCGGCGGCATCTCCGGGTTGAACTTGAGCGGCCACTTCACCGGCCGCAAGGCGGGGGCCAGGGCTCGGAGCCTCCTGGCCCCGTCGTCGGTGTCTGCCATTGGTGCCGGGAGCGGGACGCGTGCCATGAGGGTGGAGCGCGGTGGTGGCAGAGCGCAGATTGACGGGAGGGGAGCTACGGCGCACCCCTACCTGGCGCACCAAATGTCGGATCTCAGGTTCCGGCAAAACCCTTAAGGTTTGAACACTGGGGTGCGCGTGAAGTTCTCCCTCTATCGATCCACGTCCTAGCTTTGCTAAGATCTCAAGGGCTAACTCGACGAACTCGCAACACAAAGAACACAAGATTTATACTGGTTGGGGCCACCGTTGTGGTGTAATACCCTACTCTAGTGTGGTGGTGGTGGATTGCCTCTCGGGCTGAGGATGAACAGTTACAAGGGGAAGAACAACCTCCTGAGGTTGAGGTGTTCTTGTGCTCGGTGTGTGGATAAGGGTTGGCTCCAGATCACATGCGTCCTACTGTGGTGGCTAGTCCTGTTTATAGAGGGCATGGTCCTCTTCCCAAATATTGAGCGGGAAGGGAGCCAACAACGGCCAATTTGAAAGGGGACAGCTAGTACAGCTTATCCTGACAAAAGGTGTCTTCGCCTGCCAAAGGCTCTGGTGGTGACGCCGCCTTGGGCTCCTTGGTGACCTCCATCTTGCCGTCTGGCTGGTCTTGGTCTCGTTGCACTGATATGGAAACCTTTGCTTGACGCCTCGGTACTCCGTGCCTATGCTTGCCTCCTTAGCACCAATGAGGAAACAAGGACACTGTGCGCGCTGACGACCGCCTGGCGCCCGCCTGGTCTCGGTCGTCATGGCTCACATCATGAGAACCTCGCGAGGTTTGCCTTGCCTTGATCTCTCCACCCCTCGGAAGCCAACCTGGTGAGGCCGCTCCTGAGGAGGTCTTGTGTCGTCCGCCTCGTGAGGCTTGGCCCCTCGCGAGGGTCTTGAATGCTTGCTGGTGAAGATGGGCCGTACGGGCCCACTTGCAGAGCCACGCCGTGGGCCGCAGGTAGGCAAGTCTGGGGACCCCCGTTCCCAGAACACCGACAGGCGCCTCTTCCCACTTCATCTCCTGCAACATTCACCATGCCTCGTGAAGGCGTTTAAAACTTGTGTCTGGTATTTGAAGAACATTATGTTTTGTAATAACTTATTAGGATTCTGCAATTTCCTTCCCGTTTGCTTTAATGTTCTGCATCAGCAGAGCCCGGCCGCGCGCATACCTCAGCCGCCGCTGGCTCGTCCAGATTGCCAGGACGAGGCCAGGGGGTGAGGGGCTACGTGACCAGTTAGGCTCCTAAGGAGCGATGCTCAGGGGTCCCCCTTGATGTACGAACAGGCTTCTGGAGGGAAACACAAAACTAGGCCTTAGCGTTCTGCGTCGGCAGGGCCCAGCCCCGCGCATGCCTCAGCCGCCGTTGGGTCGTCCGGATCACCAGGACGAGACCAAGGGGCGACGGGCCATGTGGCTAGTTAGGCTCTTGAGTCGCAATGCTTAGGAGTCCCCCTTGACGTACGAACAGACATCCACATCTGTCCTCGCTGAGGTCCCGCTCGGGAGGGGCACGCGACGATCAGGTCTGAGGGACCTAGCAGGGTGGTGTACGCTTGGGTGTGACCCGTGCGTAGCCCCCATGCCCAGCCCCCTCGCGCGACTCTCCAGAGGGGAAGTGTTGCGACGAGGCTGGACACGATGCCAGGAGGCTCCCTAAGGTTGGTACGGCCATGTGGCCACCCTCAGTTGTTTATCACCAGCGCAGAGCTTACCGCTTCCGCACTTGCACGGGCATAGCCGCTCCTCGACCGTGTCGACTGCCAGTGCGGAGCATGGTGCTTCCACTGGTGCATGGGTGACGGCTCCCTCTGAGTGGAGCCCCCGGTGTACAGCCCCGCCCTGGCACGTGGCTTGCACGACATGGCTAGATGAGGTGTGTCTGGTACTTGTGAGCTAGCGCGGGACTCACGAGGCCCTACCTCAAGGCGGGTTGCGCCTGGTCTTGGTTCTTGATAGTTGAGGTGGCCCTGCGAGATGGTTAGGAAACCTGCGCTGGATGAATCTCCTGAGGTGATCGCATGAGAAGGCCAAACACCAACGACCCTAGGAGGTGACGTGAATGGGGCCGGCCCGCCAGACAGAGCTCAGTTGTTGGGTTTACCAACGCTGCAGGGACGGACCTGAGCACAGACGCCGTCCCTAGTCTTCTCATGCAAAAAATCCTGAAGAAAGACTACCGGCTCCCATGGTGGCGAGGCACCGGGTCGCGCGCCCTGGCTTATCCGTCCGCGATTAGCTCATCCAAGAACAAGGCACCAAGGGGCATGGGAGGTGACGTACATGGGAGCTAGCCCGCGAGCCAGAGCTCAGCCTCTTGTGTTTAGCGACGCAGCAGGGACGGACCCGAGCACAGACCACGTGCCAGTCCTTAATCATGATGCGGTCATGAGTGGGCTTGCAAGGGCGCACGACATTCATGGTATCGAAGTACCGGACTGCCAGGTGATAATCATAAGATGACTCAAGCAATGCTAGCTCAGATAGATGCAAGAACGATATACATGCCATAGGGACGGACCCGTGCGGCCTGGGGATGATGCATCCCGAGGGGCGCCCCCAACAGAGTGAGCTAAAGATGCAAAAGGATACATGTTGCGGGGGCAGGCCCATGCGACCTGGGAATGATGCAGCCCGAGGGGCGCTCCCAGCTGAATAAACCAGAAAATGTCACTTGGAACCGTTGTCGACGAGGTGTTGGGCCAGCTGAAGACGCGTGCTGAAGAAGTTGTTCCTCACGAGCCGCTAGGATCCTGAGCCTCAGGAGGCTCTGGGAGGCCGGTAGGCTCGTGAAGAACTGTCGCCATCTCCGCCATGACCGCATGGTGCATGGCTTCCTGGGCTGCCAGGATGCTCCGTAGGCGGCGCTGGAAGGTGACAGCCGCATTCGGTAGGCCGAAGGGCATGCGAACGTAGCTGTGAGGTGGACCTTCACACCGGCTGATGCGGGATGGCCAGAAGCGCTCCTGAGATGCGGCTCTATTGAGCCCGAGGTAGTCGACGCAGGCGCGTAGCTCGTCATCCTCGCCAGGACAAGGATCTGCGCCAGGTGGTGGGGGCGGTCGCCGCGCATGACTCCTGCTTCTTGAAGCTCCTTGGTGGTCTTGGTGATGAACTCCTGAGCACCAGGCACCCCGTGCCTGGTGCCGTGATGCGGGAAGCGTGCGGTGAAGCATGCCTCCACGTGGTGCCCGAGCGCCTCCCTTGTGACGTTGGCTAGGTCTGAGGCCCTACAGAAGAGAGCCCCCGAGCCCAGCCTGAGGAGGGCGCCAGGCGTGCCTTCCTATGCGAGGGATGGAGGTGCCCCATCTGCGGGCGCAGGTCCTGAGGTGGTGCCGACGGAGACGCCGCTCTCCTGGGCCCTTGGTGGAGCAGCTGCTTTTTCTTCTTAGGGACAGCCTTAGGAGGGTAGATGGTGCCTTCGTTGTCTGGGACCTCGACCGCCGTAGCCTGGTAGGCGCGCTCGAGAGAGCACACCGGGTCCTTTTCTTCACAGGCGACTATGATGACACCGCCGCTCCCTGGCATCTTGAGGACGTTGTAACCATGGTGAGTCACCGCCATGAACTTGGCTAGGGCCGGATACCCGAGGATGGCGTTGTACGGCAGGCGGATGTGGGCGACATCGAAGTTGATGAGTTCAGTGCGGTAGTTGTCGCACTTGCCGAAGGTGACAGGGAGGCGGATCTGCCCTGTCGGGGTGGTGGAGCCGTCAGTCACTCCTGAGAAGGGCTTGGTCGGCTGCAGCTGATCATATGGCACTTGGAGACGGTCGAATATCTCGATGGATAGGACATTGAGCCCTGCGCCGCCATCGATGAGGGTCTTGGTGACTTGGACGTTGCTGATGATGGGCGAGCAAAGCATCGAGAGGGCACCGACAGTTGCCGCGCACTTGAGCTGGTCGGATGAGGTGAAGGTGATGCCGCACTTGGACCACCTGAGCGGGCGCTTGGCCTCGAGGCTAGGGAGGGCCGTGTTCACCTCACGAGCAAACTTCTTGAAGATGCTGGGAGGCTGGGGCCTGAGCGCCGCCCAAGATGCAGGCGATGGCGCGCGGCTCCTGGAAGCCCCCAACCCCCTCGTCTTGGTGATGGTCGTCGTTCCTCCTTGGCGGTGGTGGCAGTGGAGGGAGGCCAGCCTTACCGTGAGGACGGTCCTCACAAGGCTGATCCCTCCAGGCGCCCTCGCGAGGCTGGTCCTGCCAGCGGTCCTCACGAGGCTGTTCGCACCACTCCTGGCGGGGGTCGCGGTCATCCGAGCGTCCTCCAATTCGTCCTCCTCCTCAGTCGTTGCGCTCGGGGCGTCGACCGAAGCGCCCATCACGGATGGCCCTGAGCTCCTGACAGTCGCTGGTGTTGTGGTTGTGTACGTTGTGGAAGGCGCAGAACGGGCGGCTGCCCTTGGATGACTTCGGGTGGTCGCGGCCACGCTTCACCTCTGGCTCAGCCGCGAGTACGGCCGCTCCCTTGCGCTTCACATCCTTGGCCTTGGCCTATTGTCTTCTGGGTCGGCAGCTGGAAGCTCGAGGAGGGAGAGGTGCCCCTGCTCAGCTCTCGCACACTTGGTCGCCATGCTGAACATCTCCAGGGCCGTACATAAGTCCTCGTGGATGGCGAGCTCCTACTTCATCTTGACGTCGCGGACGCCATCAGAGAACGCGGAGATGATGGCCTCGTCCGTCACCTTGGGGATCTTGAGGTGGACGCTGTTGAAGTGCTGGATGTACTTTTTCAAAGTTTCCCCTGGCTGCTGCTTGATGCGCCGCAGGTCTCCCGCGGCCGGCGGGCGGTCGTGAGTGCCCTGGAAGTTGGCGACGAAACGTTCGTGCATCTCGCCCCAGGAGGAGATCGATCCCATGGGCAAGTTGAGGAGCCATGAGCGCGCACCATCTTTGAGGGCCATGGGAAACCAGTTTTCCATGACTTTCTCGTCGCCGTTGGCTGCTTTGTTGCTCAGCTCGTAGAGCTGCAGGAACTCAGCTGGGTCAGGTGTGCCGTCATAGCGTGGAGGCAGGTCGGGCTTTAACTTCCCGGGCCAGATGACGCTACGCAGCTCGGGAGTGAAGGCGCGACAGCCTGCTGTAGTCGCTAGGCCTGTCGTGGAGGTGAAGCCTGGTCTTGGTGCCCTCGCGCCACCACCACGGGCGGCGCACGGACTTGACTTGGCAGTGCTGGGAGTGCAGGAGCATCTTGTTGCGGCCGAGGGACCTCCTGGCAGCTTCCTTCGTCACGCGCGGGCGCCCTGCGCGGTGGGTCGCGCCACAGGGCCGCGCATCTTGGTGCGAGGGTGACGTCTTGACGTGGAAGTGGTGGAGGCGCTCCATGGGCCACGTCGCCCCCAGCGGGAGGCGGACGAGGCAGTGAGAGGGACGGTGCAGGGGAGCCCCCGGCGGCGCTGGCGAGCTCGGTGATGCGGTCCAGCCAGTCCTCGTAGAGGTCGTTGACTGGGCGGTAGCCCAGGAGTTCGCGCGCCGTGAGCAGCGCGGCCTGTGCGTCCATGGGCCCGCGGTGAGCGTGAGACTATGAGCCAGCCGGAGTCAGTGACGGGGTGGTGGTGTGTCCGTCCTTTCGCATGGAGGGGTGCGGCAATGAAGCCTGCTGCTCGTTCCCCGCCGGGGCGGTGGCGGCATTGGCAGCAGGTGATGGAGAGCGACGGGGAGGCCCGCCGACGGGCGCCATCTGGGCGACGCGAGCGTTGAGAGCGGCCAGGCGCTCAGCGCGGGCTCGACGAGCATCAGCCATGGAGCTGGTGGAGCGGTGGAGTGTGGATCGAAGGAGGCAAAGCTTCGGCACACCCCTACCTGGTGCACCAAATGTCGGATTCGGGGTTCCGGCAAACCCTTATGAGGTTCGAACTCCAGGGTGCGCACGAAGAACTCTCTCTCCCTAGTTCACTCGCTCAACGATCTAACAGCCGAGCTGGACGAACCCAAAGAACACGAGACACAGAGGTTTATACTGGTCCGGGCCACCGTTGTGGTGTAATGCCCTACTCCAGTGTGGTGGCGGTGGATTACCTCAAGGGCTAAGGATGAACTAGTACAGTGGATGAACAGCCTCAGGAGGAGAGGCATTCTTGAGCTCGATGAGCTAGTGAGATGGCCTTGGTGGAATGGATCCAATCCAAGATGAGTTGCCTCCTATGGTGGTGGCTAGTCCTATTTATAGACGCCTCGGTCCTCTTCCCAAATGTAGGCGTGAAGGGATCCCACAACGGCCAATTTTGAAGGGAGAGAACTAGTACAAGCTATCCTGACAAACGGTGGTCTTTGCCTGCCAAAGGCTCTGGTGGTGATGCTGCTATGGGCTCCGTGGTGACCTCCTCCGTGCCGTCCTACTGGTCTTGGTATTTTTGCACCGATGTGGAAACCTTATCCTGATGCCTCGGGACTCCTCGCCTGCGCCTTCCTCTTTAGCACCAAAGAGGAAACTAGTACGCTGCGCCTGCTGGCACCCACCTAGCCTTGGCCGTCATGGCTCACATCATGTGAACCTCGCGAGGTGCCCCTTGCATAGATATCTCCGCTCCTCGAGAGCCAGCCTAGGGTAGCCGCCCCCAAGGAGGTCTTGGTGTCGTCCGCCTCGCGAGGCTTGGCCCCTCGCGGGGGTCTTGAGCTGTTGCTGCCAAAGCTAGGCCGTATCGAGCCATTGGTGGAGCCACGCCGTGTGCCGCAGGCAGGCAAGTCTAGGTACCCCCATTCCCAGGACGCCGACACTCGAGTCCATATTTGTGTTATGTAATGCTTGTACTTTTGTTAGCATATAAATGAAAAAGATGAACCTTGCCGGGAACCCGTGCATGTGTATGTCCATGCAGAGGTGGAGTGCCTCTTTAACAAAAGTAAACAAGTTCCCCCCAGCAGGATATCCCGCCGGCACCCTCTTTGTCTGCCGGGGAATAGACAGAGGGTCCAGCGCCCTGCCAACTCCTTTTTACCAAAGGCTACTGCGACCATCCTGACTGAAGCAGCACCTAAGTATCAAAAGAGAGGCGAGGTTTTCTCATTCAAAGTTATAGCTTTGCCGGGGATCGTTGTACCGTGCAATCTTCTCGTCCTTTGTCGAAGCCAAGTTCATGGCAGGAACCTGCAACTCCATCTAGATGAGAATGAATGTAGGATGCAATCCTATCTATATGCATATGCAAATGCTCATGAAATGCTTATGTAGTGATCTGGGTGTGCTCGTGCATGCATGCAATCTTAGTTGGGCCCCCCTACATCGCTTCTTTCTTTTGTCTTGCACGGGGTCATCGCCCCGGCTTTGTACAAGGGGTTACAAGCAGCTGAGGCAAGGCTTGTACAAAAGGGTGGCTGCTGGGCAGCGCCCGGCAGCCTCGCGCCTTACGGGTACTACTTATGGAGATACTCAATATTCCATGAGTTTTGCAACTGAGTGCCATCCCCGGTCTCTAGACAGACTTCGCCATGTCTGGTGACTCGTACCACCCGGCAAGGGCCTTCCCACTTTGGTGACAGCTTGTTTGTACCCTTGCGGACTGAACGCGCCTAAGGACAAGGTCACCTTCCTCAAAACATCGGGCATGAACCCTGTGGCTATGATAGCGACGCAGGGCTTGGTGGTAGCATGCAACATGCGTAGCAGCCCGGAGACGGTTCTCCTCGAGTAGCACAACATCGTCACGCTGGTGCTGATCTTGCGCTACTTCATCATAGGCAAGCACTCGAGGGGACCCGTAAATGAGTTCCGTGGGGATAACTGCTTCTGCCCCGTAGACCAGGGAGAAGGGAGTCTGCCCGGTAGCTCGGTTAGGTGTCGTTCTGAGGGACTAGAGAACTACCGACAGCTCCTCAATCCACCACCTGCCGTGCTTCTGCAGCGTATCAAAAGTTCTTGTCTTGAGTCCACGAAGCACTTCAGCGTTCGCCCTCTCAGCTTGTCCATTGCTCCGGGGGTGTACCACGGAAGGGAATGAGCGCATCAGAGGGCATGAACGTATTGCATGAAGGCGTGGCTCATGAACTGGGTGCCGTTGTCAGTGATGATCCTTGCTGGAACTCCGAAACAACACACCAATTCTTTCAAGAACTTGATAGCTGACTGAGCAGACACCTTTCTCATGGAAGTCACTTCCGGCCACTTTGTAAACTTGTCGATGGCAATGAACAAGAATTCAAAGCCCCTGATTGCTCGGGGGAAGGGGCCGAGGATATTGAGCGCCCAGACCGAAAATGGCCATGATAGAGGGATTGTCTGAAGGGCTTGGGTAGGCAGGTGTGTTCTCTTGGAATGGAACTGGCAGGCTTCACATGTTGTGACGAGCTCGACTTCATCTTGGAGGGCTGTGGGCCAATAGAGTCCTTGTCAGAATGCTTTCCCAACTAATTCCCTTGATCTAATGTGTGAGCCGCACATTCCTCTGTGAATCCCAGCCAGCAGTTCCTTTCCATCCTCCCGGCCTACACACTTCATTTCGCACCGTTGGTCCTCCTTCTGTACATAGTGTCATCGACAAACTGATACATAATGGCCCTCCAGGCTACTGTCTCAGCTTCATCTTGGTCGCCGGGAAGTTCTCCGGTTTGGAGGAAGTGGATGATGAGCCTTGCCCAAGTTGGAGCCTGGGGCTCGGCAACAAGGACTAGCAACACCTCCTCTGCTGTGGGAGCACCAGCCTCGTTGATGAGGTCCATAGGCCCGGCTGGAGGGGGTGATACGGCAGGCTATGAGGAGTTGTTTCCGGCAAGGTCTCCGCGGGGAGCGGACGGCTCGACTCGGAGAGGCTTACCATAGTCCAACTTTCTCCTTTGTCGGGCCATTGTGGCTGGTGATACGGAAGGCTAAGAGAGATGGAGAACAAAAGTTCCTGGTTCCACTGGAAGCTTCTGCGCAGCACACTTTGACAGGTGATCAGCTATGCAGTTTTCTTCATGGGGTACGTGCTCTGTTTACAACCCATCAAAGTGCTCCTCCAGTCTCCTCACTTCCTTGACGTATGCTTCCATCAACGGGCTTTGATAATCCTTGTTGACTTGTCTCACCACAAGCTGTGAATCTCCTCAAATGATCAGCTTCTTAGTTCCCAACTCTGCTGCAATCCTGAGCCCGGCAAGGAGCCCTTCATACTCAGATGTATTGTTGGTGGCTTCTTCCCGGGCAAAGTGCATTTGGACGACGTACTTCAAGTGCTCCCCAGAGGGGGCAATAAGAAGCACGCCAGCCCCTGCACCTTGTAGGGAAAAAGCACCATCAAAAAACATAATCCATTCTTGGGGTGATTCCTTGCCAGGGAGAGCTGTTTCTGTCACTTCTTCATCAGTGGTTGGCGTCCATTCTGCAATAAACTCTGCCAGTGCCCTGCTCTAAATAGTTGATGTGCTCTCAAACTTCAAACCAAAGCCGGATAACTCCAAAGCCCACTCCACTATTCTGCCGGCGGCCTCGGGGTTTCGGAGTATCCTTTGCAACGGGAAACGAGTGACAACCGTGATCTCATGGGCTTGGAAGTAGTGGCGCAGTTTCCTTGAGGCCATGATGAGGCCAAAGATCAACTTTTGCACGCCAGAGTACCTTGATCTAGCCCCTTGTAACAAGGAGCTGACGAAGTACTCTGGGCGCTGCACCACTTCCTTCCTTGCCGCGCCCTTAGGGTTGCTCTCGTTGTCATGCTCATTTCTGTTCTGATCCTTTTCTGACTTTGCCGTGATCTGGCCACTTTCTGCCTCATCCACCTCTCGCTGTGCTACCAAGGCCGCATTGAGCACTTGGTTGGTTGCCACCAAGTAAAGCAATAACGGCTCTTGGTGTTTGGGTGCAACCAAGGTAGGCATAGACGATAGGTAGGCCTTCAATTCCTGCAGAGCTGCATCTGCTTCCAGGGTCCACTTTATAGGCCCTGCTTTCTTCAAAATTTTGAAGAACGGTAGGGCACGCTCGGCAGACTTGGAAATGAATCTGCTTAGTGCGGCAACACATCCCGTCAAGCGCCTTACATCCTTAACTATCCTTGGTGCTTGTATCTGCTCATTGGCCTTGATCTTGTCGGGGTTGACTGTCGGTGTCAAAACCGGCGGATCTCGGGTAGGGGGTCCCGAACTGTGCGTCTAAGGTCGATGGTAACAGGAGACACGGGACACGATGTTTACCCAGGTTCGGGCCCTCTCTATGGAGGTAATACCCTACTTCCTGCTTGATTGATCTTGATGAATATGAGTATTACAAGAGTTGATCTACCACGAGATCGTAATGGCTAAAACTCTAGAGACCTAGCCTGTATGACTATGGTAATGTATATCCCCCCCTCCGGACTATGTCCTCCGGTTTATATAGACACCGGGGGGATCTAGGCTTATACAAGGTCGGTTACAAAGAAGGGAACCCACATATTTGGTCGCCAAGCTTGCCTTCCACGCCAAGGAGAGTCCCATCCGGACACGGGTGCAGTCTTAGGTCTTCGTATATTCACAGCCCATCAGTCCGGCCCATGGCTAACAGGCCGGACGCCCGAGGACCCCTTAGTCCAGGACTCCCTCATTGACTTCGATCCCCCGATGGGACACGAAGAATCCAAGTAGCTTGCCGAAGGGAACACCGAATACACACTTCTCCAGATTAAGCTTCAAGTTGATCTTGCGCAGATTAGCAAATGTCTCCTCCAAATCCTGGATAAGGGTGGTCTTATCCTTGGTTTTGACCACGTTGTCATCCATATAGGCTTCTATATTTCTGTGCAACTATGGCTCAAAACCAATCTGGACTGCTCTTGCAAAAGTGGATCTGGCACTCTTTAATCCGAAAGGCATGCGCACAAAGCAGTACGTACCACATGGAGTGGTGAACGATGTCTTCTCCTCATCTTCTTTGGACATGAAGATATGGTGATATCCGGAGTATGCATCCAGAAAGGAGAGCAAATCACAACCTGAAGTGGAATCCACGATCTGGTCGATGCGCGACATGGGGAACGGGTCCTTCGGGCAAGCCTTGTTGAGATCTGTGAAATCAATGCAAAGCCTCCATTTCCCATTCGCCTTCTGGACCACCACTGGATTTGCTAACCACGTAGGATGCATTACTCCTCCGACCAAACGAGGTGCCTCTAGTTTCTTGATTTCCTCGGCAATGAACTGCTGCCGGTCCAAGGCCTGCTTCCAGACTTTTCACTTGACGGGTCGAGCATGTGGGCAGATAGCAAGGTGGTGCTCGATTACCTTCCTGGGAACACCAGGGATATCAGATAGTTGCCAGGCAAACACATCAATATTCGCCCGCAGGAAGGCAACGAGCGCGCTTTCCTATTTGTCATCACACTACAAAAAATACACTTCCGTGATGATACGTGTTTGTCACAGTAGGTCACGTTTTCTGTCATGCATGTACATCCATGACAATTTTATGACAAAATCAAGATAGTCATACATCTGCTGTCGTAGAAGTGTTCCATGACATTACCAAAATTATCATCACGGAAGTGTCCACTTCCATGACAATAAATCGCGCGTCACAGAAGTGCTTTCGTCAAGGGTGACCGACACATGGTATCCACCGTAACGGAACGTCGTTAAGCTATCGGGTCCGGTTTTGGATCCGATAACCCATTAACAGCCCCGACCAATGGGGATTTTCCACGTGTAAAATCATCATTGGCTGGAGGAAACACGTGTCGACTCACCGTTGGGACAGATGTCGTCCACTCATTGGACCCAAAGCGCCTATGATACGTCGACACGTGGCACGGCCCAACAAAGGCCCATATAGGTTAAAAAGGTCGGCCCAGTCAAAGGCCCGTAGTACTTACTCAGCTACTAGTGGGCCAGCCCAATAATGCCCTGCTTAATAAAGGCCCATTTATGGCCCGAAGCCAGATCTGGCCGTTAATTGTTCGCCGAATATTTGGGCCCATTTACGGCCCGAAGCCAGATCTGGCCCGTTAATTGTTCGCCGAAAATTGGGGCCCAATTACAGCCTAGTGACTTTCAGCCTGTTAGAGGCCCGATGTAGACATGGGCCCATTTCAGCCCGGTGTGACTTTCGGCCTGGGAATGGCCCGTGCTGCCCATGGGCCATGTATAGTCCGACGGGACATCGGGCCCACTAACGACCCATGATAAAGGTGGCAACAGTTAAGCCCAATGTGACTTTGGGCCTGTTAAAGGCCTGTCGCATAATTCGGCCCGTTGATGTCTGTACTAAGCTTTCAGCCTCTTAAAGGCCCATGATATCAGTGGGCCAACTAAGGCCCGAGATATGTTTCGGCCTGGTAACTGCCTGTGATATAACTGGGCCCAAAAAGGCCCGGTTTACATTTCAGCCTGTTGAAGGCCCGTCGACGACTAGTGAAAATGGAGGCCCAATATGCATTTCGGCCTGATAAAGGCCCATGGTTTCATCTAGGCCATAACAGGCCAGTACAATATTCAGCCTGTTAATGGCCCAACGCTACCTGGGCCAAACTAAGCGCTGGGTCCACAAAAGGCCCAACTAAAATATAGGACGGTGTAAGTTGTGGGCCTCGCGCAAAGTGTGAAGGCCCCAATCATTCGGGCCCAAGAATGATGCAGGCCGGCCCAATTGTGACCCGCTAAACACCAGGCCCATTAGAGGCGAATGTTTCGGCCCGGTCGACTACATCTGATTTTTTTCAAATAGCAAATGATGGTAGTAACTAGTAGGAATTAAGAACAAACCTACTCTATACAATGAAGAAATTATGGCATAGTAACTAAGAATAAACCTACACTATACAATAAAGCATTTATGGTATATTACATCCACTGGGCATCGAAGTTTGCCACCAGTGATCGTAAAGTGCAACGAAGAAGCAGATTACAAAAACTGGGCACATTGCAGCGTAACAAAATAATACTGAACCGAGACCACTTCCAAGACATTTCAAGAAAGGTTAGCCTTGCGCGGAAACTGCTGCGCAAGCTGCTGAGCAAGGCTGTGAGACCGGCCTAGCATGTCGGTCATATCTTCCAGGTGTAGCTGTTTAGCGATGAGGTTCTCATTGGTGTTCTCCGCAATCTTTCTTAGAGATAGGACTTCAAGTCGAAGTTGAGTTGCAGAATGCCTTTCTGCTAGAACTTGGGACTAAAGAAGTCGAACTGATTTAGACAACGAATTCTGTGAGCTTATCTGACTGCTAGTCTCAAGTAACTTGAACACTGCATCAAGACAAGACTTTGGGGTTGTCTCGCTATCTTCAAGATGTTTTGCCTTCTTTGCTGCAATATATGTTGGGTTTGTCACACAGCCTTTAGCAGACTTGTGCCTGCCATCAGGCATATCACCCTGAAACAAAGCAGAGAGATGACAAGTTTTGCACGTGTATAAACAAAGATGGTAACTGTGCTGTCAATTCCATCCAATTTCAAATTAGAAAATAAAGAGTAAGTTCAAAATATCAATAGCATAATTTGGCATTGTTCATAATGCGGGGAGCTTCACCACACTACTGGATTACCATGTCAACATAACAAGCATAGATGAAGGGCAAAGAAAATCATTGTATCTATTTTGGTTAATGTGCATGGCATGTTGTTCATATCATCAGCCACATCAGTAAGATAAAACAGGAGATGATAAGGTGCAAACATGGGCTGCTTCACCACACACTGGATTATAGATCCACAAAAACAAGCATACATATAGGGAGTATTGAGTAATGTGCATGGTATGAATAAGGAATTTGGTTTTACAAGTAAAACTTAGAACTTGCGGTTCTTGCGAACATGCATTTTGGTAGAAACAACAAACTAAACAGCAGTAAACGATAGGGAGTATGAGCAAATTAAACAGCAGTTGAGGATAAAGGCTTTAGAAGGACTGACTTACATTAATAGTTAACACCGGCTTTATAATGCCCTTCTCCATGTCAAGGGAAGGATAACTCAAGAATTTCAGCATAGGATCTTCTTCATAAGCATTGCCTATACTCTACATTTTGTAGAGAGTAATTATAGATATGATAATACTGGAAGGGATAGAGGATAATGAAGATAAGATGCAGATTGATGCTACATAATCAACTACCAATCCCTGGAAGTACAAGCATTATAGGACAAAATGTACTAACAAGAGCAATGGGCTACACTGCTGCACTGGCATTGTCTGTGTATGCAGAATGCTACACAATGAATCAATCCCTCTTCCCATAATACAAGAGTGTTTTGAACACTGGTGTACTGTACAAAATGTTCTTATATTATGGGACGGAGGGAGTAGCTCTTAATGTAAGTACAATCATAGACGACGTTTAGTCCTTGCAAGAGGACTGCAGAGCTAAACCTCTTCAAAAGCATTGGGTTGATTCTAAATTTATGTAAGAGTCCATACGGATCTTATAATGTCCACCAAATGGACGATAACGAGGCTAACATGTGCAGTGATGCTACATAATCAAACAGCTATGAAAGTAAGTATGGTCATACAGGGCAAGAGGTACTCACAAGAGCAATGCATTGTGCAGTATAGTTGCGAGATTCTGTGGTCCCTTGAGAACGAATGTTCTCCTGCTAACAGTTTTCGTACAAGTGAAACGTTAAGGAAAATACAGAAATGTAGTTCAAATTGTGATGTGATATCATAGATAGTACCTTACGCTGCAGCCGAGACCAATGTGTACAAGATTATTCAAGTCACCGTCGGATAAATGTAGCACCGGAGACTACAGAAATTTCGTTTAGAGGCTTGCCATCGAAGTGCGCTTGCCTTAGGTAGGAACGATACTTCATCAACGAGTGCTTGAAAAGCGCAACCAACCCTTGCTCGTCTTCACAATCCAGTTTGGTCCTCGCCTATTTAAAAGAATGAAATCTTGTGTCTTCTGTCAGCAGAAACATATGCAGTAATGACCATGAATAACATTAGTACATTACTTACGCGTAAGTTGCGGAGGAAGACTGGAAATTGTTCTGTGTCTGCGGTATAATCTTTCCATGAAGGAAAGATGTGCACAAAGTTCCTGACAACAATATAAGCTTTGTCTTATAAACTGGGAAGAAATGGAACAGGGGTCCTATTTGCTGCAATTGGGGCTCTCTCTGGTGCGAAAAGGGATTTGGCAACTGGATTTGGTGTACTCTTTGCTGGAATGGGGGTTTTGCATCGTAGAGCTGGTGCTATGTCAACTGGCATAATCATAATGTTTGCTGCAGTTGGGGTCTGCTGAGTTGGGGCATCAGAAATGACCAGTGTAGTAGGGCTAGAGTCTGCTAGAGTTGGGGTGTTTTGTGGGTCAAGTGATATTGCAACTACACCTAATGGGCTATTTGATTTATCAGGTGCCACTACCTTTTCCAAATACTTTGCTTGCGCTCCTCCACGATCAGCAATCGCCCTCTTCCTTTTGAACGTCTGATACACAAGAACAACATTTGAATGGATAAATATGGTATGATGACAGATGGAATATGTACTGAAAATGGATAGGCAGGCCGTATTCACATACACGATGTGTAAACTAAGCTAATGGCAGTTCAACAAAGTAGAAGCAATGCAAAGCATCAGTTGCAAGATATGTGTGACAAATATAACCTTGGAAAGTTAGAGCAAGCACCTTGATGGGTGAATAAGATAGGGCATCTTCCTCTGACTCCTCCACTAGGGAGCTACATTGACTTAGGTCTCCCTCTAGCTCAGAATCACTGTTAGGATCATATTCTGAGCATGAATCTGTAGGTGGAGAGCATTTGCATTGCATTGCATCCAGTCTTGATTCCAGTCCCTTAATGCCAAGTTTGACAGCCATGGCATTGTTCTGCTTTATTCTTTTCATGCGCGCAAGCTCATAATCATTATGATGCTATTCAGAATCTGAGATTCATGAAAACATAAAAAGTAGTCAGATTATCTATGGAATGCATTGCGGATTCAACTCGAAGAGTGTCTCCCTATAAACCCCTGCATATGCAAAGTTCACCCCCAACCGTGCTGACCAGACCACACACAGAAATACAAACCCCTTATGTCTACTTAGACACACATTTCAAAACTGAAGTAGGAACATTATAATTATATGAAATTTGTATTTGAACAAATAAACTAAGGAATTATGAGTGGCATAATGTTTAGCTTCAAGGGTGGTGTTGGTAGTGCGACACAAAGCAAGTAGGCAGTTTGTATTCCCTGTAAAAGATCGAAGCCTATGTAAAAGCTGGAAATGACACTTTCTTTCTATACAATGCAGTGTTCGTTGCCCACACATGATGGAAGAGATCACTAGAGAAATACTATTCACTCATGTCTACGGTTGCAATATTTAGAAACAGGGTAGTCCACCCTAAAAGAATATTGACAACAAATATGACAAGGCAAGCATAGATGCAATGAATCAATCATTTACTTGTGAGCTCACTAGGACAAGTATGCAGAATTGTAACTGCAGTAAGAGACCGTCCAAAATCTGAATCAAGAAGTTTGTCTAGCACTTATTGTTTGCAACTAATCGACGTGAATAATTGGATATTATATCAAATGAGTAAGAAAGACAAGTAAAATTTTCAACAAACCTGACTTGCAGAAGTAATCTGGGTCAATGTCACTACGACCAACAATCCAAAATGACTAGTGTCTGTTCCTAGGGCCGGAATTTTGAAAACCCTGTGAACTTTACAGGTACTAAAGATTATCGAAATACATCTGAACCATTAAGTGTAGGTAGCACCGAGCACACAACAAACCCTAATGGCAGTCCTGCCTAATGAGTAATGAATCAATTAGAAAATGGGTGATGAGGAGTGGCTGCTTAGTGTTGAGGACTTATCTCAGGATAAATCGGGTTGGCTTAGTGGGTGCTGCACACCTGAGCCCTGAACGGACTGGGAAGGTAGGCACGGCGGCGCGCCCGGGCAGCGGTGACGCTGTTGGGCGAGCGGCTCCTGACCTCCTGTTAGTCCGGCGTCTCCTCCTAGAGTCATGCCGTCCGGGGACGGCATGTCGCCGGCGAGGCAGGCGGCTTGGGGCGAGTAGAGATCGGAAGCGCGCAGCAGAACAGAGGGGAATCGGGGCCTGGCACGACCTAAAATCCCAGGGTGGGCCGGCCCACCGTGGGCACCCTGTAGAGATACACACCTGAGCGGCGAACATGCATTTTCAAAACTAATTTAGGAATATTTAGCTGACCAATTAAATGAATCTGTTTTAATAATATCAGATTCGTATTTGAACAACTAAGCTTGTTTAGCTTGATGGGTCGAGTAGTGCTATTATGACACGAATCACTTATTCTGATTGTATAGTGATCATAAAAGGGGAAAACCGGAGAAATGATATTTAGCAGCCATTGTTTGCTTCAAACTAAGAACTAAATTCTAAGAGCTGAAGAGAAAGTAGAGTAACCAAGTTAAGATCTATTTTCTGGTTGAGATCAAAAAGTTGAGGAGATATGAAGTACCACCTCTCTTGCGGCACCGTGTAGGCATCGGGGGTGCGATGGCTGTCGGTGGCGTTGAAGAAGATCTGCGACGGTAGACGGGTGCATCGGGGGATAAGTCCCGTTGCGGTGGAAGAGAAGGTCGTGTGAGTGGCCCCGGCAAAGAGGACAATAGCGCCGATGAATCGAGAGGACGTGATGCAAGGCTCTTGGTCTGTCGCCGTGGATGAGAAATGTCCATCTCTAGCAGTGGACGACACGGTCTTGGTAGGCGCTCGGGCATGGTGGAGGACGGTGGCGATGGATGTGGTGGAGGACGGCGGCGATGGATGGGGTGGCGGACGGAGGCTGGTGTGGGGATGGTGTTCTAGCGCGGACGGTGTATGAATGGGAAAATGGAGGGAGAGGTACGGGGAACCATGTTTTTGGGACGCGCCTGTCTGAAATATGGGAAAGTTACGAACTTAGCCCCCGTTTAAAATTTGGACGTCTCGTCGGTTGGGGATACGACGGTAATCTCGCATCTCGCCAATATTTGCCCAGAGCGATTTTGGGCGAGGAGAGGGTGGGGTGGGCGCCCATGGTTGGCGCCCATGGTGTATGAACGGGGCTGACAGGTAGGGCGGTTGTGTCACGTCTGAGTGAAGTTACAAGCCTGCCCCTATTGAAAATATTTGCCTACATCGATTTCGGCCGAGTCGAGTTTGTTTTGCTGCGCATCGTGTATGAATGGGGAAATGGAGGGAGAAACAGAGGTCTTTCGGATGGGCTTGAATCAAATGTGTTTTGCCGCCCATGTTTGGCGCCCACCATGTCAGAATAGGCTCAGAGGCGGTCATGTCACGTCTTATTCAAGTTACTATCCTACCCCTATTTAGAGAAGTGGAAATCGGGCCGATGGATTGTCCGTGTAATGGGTAGACAGTAATTTCCATCTCCCAAACACTTGGCTTCGGGCAGCCGACGTGGGAGTGGACATTTTGCCGCTTCTTTCGAATTTTGGGACAATAAGCATACAGTTTTAACCTGGCAACTAAATTTGAATCCATTTTGTATTCCTATACGAATCTTTATAAATCATTCTATGTGTTTTTATATATCTTCAAAAGGATGACAAAGATGTATTCCACTATCATATATGAATATGGTTTACAAATGCCGATACTCAAATTCAGAAGCTAGAATCCAGTTTAAGGTGAATTTGAATATTTGGAACACTTCATGTCCAACTCAAATGTCACACGCAGCATAATGTGTACTCCCATTTAGATATGTACACAAGCGATGTATCAAGATTCAAATACCGAGTGAATCAACCAAGAATGTACAGAACTAACAGACATATAAACACTTATAGAGTATATGGATCAATAATATCAACTAACATACATAAGCCAGGCCGCTGTACTTTTCTTTGCTACAACAACATCCTTTTTTTAGCCAAGCTACTACAGCATCTTGGCCCTTTCCGATGCATGCCACTTATGGTCCATCTATACTACTATTATTGTTGAATGCACATTCAGCCCGATTGGCATATTTGTAGGTCTGGCACAACAATCAAAATGAAATGTCTCCGAGTCTTATCAATTAATACAGACTTGTGCTCAATAAAATTACAAACCAAAAAACAAAAAACAAAAAAAAATTATTACATGATCGCTAAAACAAATGGTTTGATTGATTACATGAACAAACAACACAAAGGTTATTCAACGATGGAAAGAACATTTCACCTATGATTTACCAAGTGGGAATTTAATTTCCTTTTTTCCTTCAGGACCTTAACAATGTGGTCAGTCTCAGCTTGCTTCATTTTGAAATCCACCAAATATTTAATGGTTGCCTTGAGTACTGCTACTGATTGTGCTTTTTGCTTCCTCAACATGTCAACTTCATCTCTAAGTGCACAAGTAGAATCTCTTTCTACCACTAGTTTAGCCTCTAGAGCATCAGCAGTTGGCAATTCATAATGCACGATTGGGCCGGTGCCACAGCTGTGGGATGATACAACGTCCATGGGGACCTCGCTCTTTGATCTTGGGCTAACCTGTTTTGCCATTAAAGTTCCGATTGGATTCAGAAAAGTTGAAGTTAGCAAAACATCTCAACTGGGAGTTATAATAGCAAACCAGTTAAACAAACAAGGAATTAAAGAGTTTCAATTTGATGCTGAAAAGTAAGTATTAACATCATTGTAACCCGTTGTTGTAGCAAAAAAGCAGTTAAACAAACAAGTAGCTATTTAAGTACAGGCAAACAGGTAATTCTTAACAGTAACTATCAAAGACATAGATAGGTGCAGTCTATAATAGGATTAACAGGCTGTGGCATTATGTAATCAGGAGCAAACTAAATTAAGCCAAGCAACGTAATTGAACAATTTTGCAATAAGTGGCTAACTAAAATTCCAAGAAGCAGGTAACTGAACTTACGCTAGTTCTTTGTACAGGCACACTGCAACTTCTTTTTCACTTACAAGGTTTTACGAAGGAGTCCATGGCATCAATTTTGGATACGCAGTCCCAATACTTCTTTCTTCCCACACTGGATTGGTAAGTCGAATGGTTAATCTGGTAAGATGGTGCGTCCTTGATATGTTATATGAGGACGTGTAGTCAGACTAGTTGTAGCCACAGACATCACACTGGCTTTTACTGTATATTTCATGTGATTACTTTTGGCATTTCGAGATCTAAGCAATCTACAATAGGATGAAAAGACTGGCATCCTTCACATTATTGGCGAACTCAGTTCATAGAAACAAGCAATTCAACCATTTTGTGGGTAAATCAAAAGCGCCACTGGAATATTTTTCACTACCCCTATCATACACGCAAAAAGGGGCGACGCCAACATAGGGGTTGGTATGGGTGGCCGCCTCGGGTGGCTCGAAAGTGTGCACCTAGTTTGAGTCGTCCAGGTTGGCCCAGGCTAGTTTTGTTCATCCTAACGCACGAGCAGGCAATGTAACAAATGAATAAAAATGTTTCAATTTGGATAGGCCAATTACATAAGTGCAAGGTAGGCCCTATAGCAAGCTCGCGGCCCAAACCAGCGCCTCCCATATCGATCGACAACAGGAAAAATCCCAATTCATCCGCTCTAGCCTCCAGTCTGGTTTGCTCCTAACCTAGCCGCCGCTAGACAGACTGACACCGCACTTCCTCGCGCCCTCGTTGGAGGGCGGTCGCCGGGCTTCAAGCGAACGGAAGGACAAGAAGATGAAGATCCAACCCTGGGTGTAGCTTGCGTGGGAGGCAGTAGCGGCAGCACGGGCATGGCATCGAGCTTGCGCAAACGGACAGTCGCAGCTTGCAAGAGTAGCATGCGCAACAAGCAGGTACATCACAGCCCTGATTATATCTAATTCTCTACAATTTCTGGCCAATAGTTAAACCTGACGGTGTTGTAAAACTTCTTGTATGTAGGGAATCTATGAGAAAATGAAACCAATTTGTACTTATTTTATAACTCCCCTAATCAATACTGAACTGACTAAATCTGATGTATCTAATCAAGTTTCCGGTGCAAACATCCAAGCTCATGTTGTTCTTGAGCCTGAAGTGTCTAATGAACAGACTGCTAATGAAGGATTTGATGCAAACATTTTACATGCTCCTGGTGATGAACATATAGTGTCTAATGAGGCATCTAATGCAAGCATTTTGCAAGCTCCCATTGAAGGATTAGTGTCTAATGATGATCTGCTATGTTGAGAGAGACATAGAGATTTGCAGGCATTGATGACAAGCAAATTATAGTGCATTTTCATGGCTTGAGGAAACGTCGAGGCCATCTACCAGAAAGTCCCCGTATCATGACAACGTAGCATAAATACTTTTCAAATCTGTTGTTTGAAACTATTGGCATACTTGTGTAGGATAGATATATTGATATGTAGTTTGCGCACTATTTATAGGTGCAATTACACTTCGATATTTTCAGCCAGAGAACGAATAATTCAAGCAGGTACAGACCATGTTTGTAGTCCTTCTACACCATGTTGCATTTTGTGCTTTTTGGTGCTTGCATCATTTAGTGTTTATAATCTGAACTACTTTGGATCATTAGCTGGTTTTCAAAGTGCATGTAGCTTCACATTTCTCAAGTAATGTTGATTTCCGGAGTGCAAGTGCCTTCGTATTTTTTAAGTTAAATGTTCGCCCCTGGTAACTTGAATTCGTGGATCCGCCACTGCACACAAATCATACACGAAGGCCAGTACGAATTATATGAAATGCAGGGACTTACGCTAGCTCTTTGTACAGGCTCACTGCAGCTCTGCTTGCGCTTGGGATGTTCCATGTACAAGTCCATGTTACCACTTGCTTGGATGTGCAGGCCTTGTGCTCCTTGCATCCCCCTCTCCATTTTTGACACGACAAATGGCAGATCAAATAAGAGGAATCGACCTTGCTGTTGTACCGGAGGACAGATGCTTACATGGTTATACGGGTGTGCAGGATGTGTACCAGATCCCGTAGCGCTGACATGCTTCGCTAAAAAATGGATTTGCTTGTTTCAAATGATATCTCCAGAAGAAATAAGAGTTAAAGTCAGAGTTGGATAGGCGTGTAATCTAAGAGAGCAGTGAAAGGATATCCAAACATCGTCGAAACAGTGAAGGGAGTGATGTGTGGATACCTAGTTCGGGCCGGCGTTTGGGCATGCTCGCCTAGCTAGAGTGCGGGTCACTTCAGAGCCGTTGAGGGTGATGCGCTGGCGTTGGCTGGCCGCGCACGGATGTAGATCATGAGTAGCAGCGGAGCGCTACGATGCGGCGGACGAGACCGTTGGTGAAGCCCCAGAGGCCTTGGGGGCGGAGGCGCAACGATGTGCTCGGTGAAGTAGCCCCGGTGAGCTGGGAGACGGCGTCGGTGAAGCGCACCTGATGCGGTGGAAGTCGGTGTCTGTGAGGCACCTCGGTTGCGGCGGCCGACGTTGTCGGTGGACCACCCGGTGCGGTGGACGAGGGCGTAGATGAGGTAGCTCCGGTGCGGTGGTGAAGCGCGACCGTCGTCTTCGTCGTCGTCATCCGGCACAGAGGTGGGGAAAGAGACGAGACGAGGGGCGATTTGAACTTTGCTTGGGTTGGCGGCGAATTCGGGATTTGAGCAATCTGGGTGCGGAAGGGGACGGTGGAGAAGGGAGATTTTGCATGGCTGGAATTGGGGCCGCCAGATATTTCAATCCGAAACGTGGAAGCGCTAACTTATTTTGTCATCGTCCTTTTTTTTAGTGGGTGGCTGGGAGCTACACGTCCGTCCGACACACGCGACCACCATGACACGACCCTGGTGCACCTACATTTGAGAATGCAAATGAATCTTCTTTCATTTGCAAACGAATTTGTATGTATTACCACGCCCGTGTTTTACTTGCAATAATTAGTCATTCGAAATGAGATACTATAAATTAATTAATGAGGAGTTATTTGAAAAAAGAATTGAAACGGTATCCACGCTAACGTGCATTAGAGTGTGTGTCACATAATTAGTTATTTGAATTAGAGTGTGTGTCACATAGCATCTCCAATTCTAACGTGGATTTCGCATTTCACTGTATCCACGCTACTTTTTTAATACAAATTCATATGTATATGATGAACACCATGGTAGTGACAAAACTTTTGGATGGATTCAAACATATGACCTACAAAATAGCACAACAAATCAAGTCAATGTCAACTTTTCAAAACCTAGTATGGCACGAATTCGAAATAATTACCCATATGCATGGTCCTCAGTTCAAATCTTACAATGTACACTGAATTGAAACATCGATATTAAGTCTCGTACTATCTACATTCAAATGTTGTTTTTAGCCCCCCCCCCCCGCACACACGGTACATACTTCCTGTATCGGTCAATCTTCCTCTCCTAACCACCTTAGGAAGCTATCGGTTTCCAAAACACATCCATTCTTTCTCTCCATGTTTTGATCTCTAACTCTCTCAACTACACAACCGCCTTTTTCCACTCTGTTAAGAAATGTATTTACCATGCACACCCGCCATTGCACCCCATGCCGATATCTCTCTCTCCCTCTCCCTCTCACCCTCTTGCGCTAAATAAATGCATTGCCTATCTAGCCCCCCAACCTCTCGTGCGCACGCACGCACGCACGTTGTCTATCTAGGTCACTCCCTCGAGACTGTCTCACTCTTTCTTCCGCACGGCGGGCCACACTCGCTCAATCTCGCTCTCTTTATCTGAGTCTCGTTTAACCTCGTTTTCTTTCACACACAAATGATATATCTCCCTATTCGGGCCTCGATCGACACACTCTATACTCTCTCACACAGATTGTCTATCGAGGCCAGTCCATCGAAGCCGCCCCCACTCTTTCGACCTCATGGCGGGCCACACTCGCTCTCTCTCTCTCTCCCTCTCTCTCCCCCTCTCTCTCTCTCTCTTTGTATGTCTCGATTGACCTCGCTCTTTCTCGGACAAAAACGATATATCACCATGTTTGAGCCCAATTCGACTTATTCACATTGTATACTCTCTCACGCACATTGTCTATCTAGGTCACTCTCTCCAACCCATCTCACTCTTTCGATCGCACGACGACCCTGTGTGATCGATCGACCTTGCTTCCTCCCACGCACAAAATATATCTACACGTCTGTGACTGGATCATCTCTCAAGCTCTATCTTACAGCCCTCACCCTTGCCAAAAGCTCAATCGGACAATATCTCTCCAGAGCATATATATTTGTTCCATGAATGTCGGACCACACTCACTTTGTCTCTCTATCTATATGTCTCTCGACTGACCTCGCTTTCTCACGCCGTATCTTCCACACATTGAAGCTACGTCTCCATCCCTCGCAAAGCCGGAGCTATTTACATTGCGAGGGGCAGTCCAACCTTGGATTAATTTGTGTAGGCATTTATTCCGATCGGTTTAGATTATATTTTCGTAGCATTCGGCCCACAACTACTCGAAACGCCGTTGCAACCCCCGCAACTCCCGTAGTTGATTTCCCTCTGGCTCGGTCATCACTCTCTCACACGTCCTTTCTCGGCTTCAACGTCGCACCATGGTATTATTCCAAAAAACTCTGTTGTTCTCTTTAATTATTATAAATAAGCTACAAAACTACACACCGATAGTCCACTTGGAATGGAACAAATTTGGACCCACAAATTAAAGTGCTACAAACTACACACCGAGGGGCCCACATGTCATGAAACAAATTTGGACCCATATACAAATTAAAAAAATAAAGCACGAGGATCGAACATGCGACCAGGGCCTTCAAGCCGCACGTCAATGGGCAACATACGTAGAACAACAATGTTTGTTGTACCTCCCTTTGTTCACATAATGTTTTTATATTACCACAGCCTATTTAATTGATAACATGTAATATTATTTTTAGTACTATTCGCCTTCACTTACTGGTGGGTTCCATGTGTGCTCTCTCTCTCTCCTCCCCTTCTGCGTTTAGACGCACGGGCATACACGAAGAACTCGCGGGCGATGTTGCCGTTGACCATATCTGGACGCATTGATAAGTTATGGCATCAGTTTCACGTGCTAGCAGCACTAGTCAGTGTGTACGTGCAATGCATGTTAATTTGGAAGTATATTAAGTGCATGCGGATATTAAGTTGGATATTATTTGTGTGTTATTATGTGGTTAGCACTATTTTTGGCATGAAATTAACTGCACGCTAAACGTGTTGAGCGCTCGACATTGAAGCAGTCTAGGTCGTTGGATGACAAGGAATACATGTGGCTTGATGACGGCTCTAGCAGAACATTCAATCGATCAAACCATAGATTTCGTTCAGTCTGACTCCAAATTTAAATTATACGACGATCGATCTAAAATAAACGGAATGATAAATGTTCGGATTTTAAGCATGGCAATCTGAACGTTTTTCATGGCAAATTTAGATTACGTGGCGGCGGCGGGGGCGTCTTGTGGTGGGAATTGGCTCCTCTGTCGTGCTCTGTGTCTCGTCGGGCCACTGACCGACGGTGACGGCGGCGTCTTGCGCCGTTGTTGCCGTACTCGTGGACGTTGGCCCTAGCTTCAAGGAAGGCCCCAATGTTCTGGACTTTGGTCTCTAGGAGCGAGTCAACTGGCGGGAGGAGGCGACTGGCGTTGGTGCAAGGAAGCGGTCGACGACGGCCATCCATGCCGCCGAGGGGGGGCACTGGCACCCGCGCGGGGACAAGCGCTGTCAACGGCGCGGCGGAGACATTTGTGTGCACGGGCACGGGCACGAGCACGCACGTCAGTGCACGCGCAGGCGCATGCGCTGGCAGGTGCACGGACACTGGCATGGGCATGCGCGTTAGTGCATGCGCAGGCGCATGCGCTGGCAGGTGCACGGGCGCGTGAAAGTCGGCGGGGACCTCGTGGAACCCCGTGGCATCAAGCTCGGCGAAAATGTGAGGCTCCCAGCCCATCAATGCCACGGGGATGGGTGCTGGCGCAGTCGGGGCGACGGGAGCCGGAACGGGAGCGGGGACAGGCGCGGCTCCTTCCCGCAAGGCCAGTTCAAGCTCGTCCCAAAGCGCCTTATGTTCTTGAGACTCTGGCTGGGTGTCTTCCTCAGGAAACTGGAAGACTAAGGGCAGACCATCGTGATGCGGCATGGCGTACGTTTAGGTCAGGCTGGTTGGAGGTAGACGACAGGAGAATCGGAGAGGAAGAGAGAAGATTGTAGGGTTACCAGGTAGTGCGGGGTTGATTTTAAACTGCGGCGTCGGCGACATTAAAAGTGGGAGCAGTTGGGACGAAGGTGGGCAGCGGAGCCTGGTCAAAGGGCTCGCCTCTCGGTGAGCTTGCACAGCGGTCTGCTCGCACGCCTCCCTGTCAGCCGGCGCAGCAGTCTGCTCGCACGCCTCCCATCGACACACGCTTGCTCGGACGGCACCTGCCGATGAGAAGCGGGACTCATGGCGGCACGTAAACGCCCACAGTTTCAATAGTGAAAGCGTTCGCCTTAACGTGACAGGTCTTTGTTCCAAAATACCTTGGCTCTTCATTTGTGCAACTTATCATAAGCAGCTTGTCTCAAATTGAAGAAAAAAAATTACGAAGTAATATTTGTGCCATATCACGTGACCATGCTCAGTTTCAAGAATTTATGGTCACTTTTGGATTTTCTGAAATTTAAGATCCATGATTCGAAACAATATCGTAACCTGCATCATGCAATAAATTTTCAAGCCATACATCTGTCCTGTTGTATTTCTTAAGAAAGGATTTGGTCAAACATTTTGCTTAGTTAGACTTTAGACAAGTTATATATGCAGAGCAAAAGGATAATCCCTCCGTACCAGTGCATTGCCTGATATATTAACTCAAGTACTAGGCACGAACAAACGGGCTCAATTCTGTGCTCATCCTGGTGTAGTAGTAGTAGTAGTACTACTAGGCAATGCAGTTGACTGGTGACCTTGGCGAGCTGCGACCGAGGGAATTGAACCGTGCTCGGCATGGTAGGTAACGTTGTCAAGTTACATTTTATTTTTTGAACACAATGTTGTCTAGTTACTAAAGCATCCCCCCGTTGTTCATCGGTAGTCATTATGGACCGGGGACATGAGGGGAATTTCCTAGGGCAGGAATTCTGGCCGCCAGATATTTCGACTTGAAATGCGGAGGCTCGACTGGTTGGGGTTTCCTAATGTGCATACCACGCACGCCACCAGAAGGACACGAGCCCGGTTTTTTTATTTTTTATTTTTTTAGGATCAACACGAGCCAAGGTCTGGCTCGTACGCCGTTGGGTCCTACCATTCGAGAATACCGAAGGAACCTTTTAAGTTGCCGAACGAATCTATGTGTATTACAATGCCGGTATTTTCCTTGCAAATACTAATCTCAACGTGGTAATTGATTTATGACGAGTTGTTGAATTACAGTGAGTTTGTGATATAGTGATCTCAACGTGGATTTCACATTTCATGGTATCCCTGCTAAGTTTTTCAATGCATATGACAACCACACACGAACACAACAACAGTCCAATAAGTATAGTGCATCTATTTTTCCAAACCATGCATGTATGACTCGAATTCAAAAATACTCCTTCTGTTCCTAAATATTAGTCTTTTTGAGATTTCAACAAGCGACTACATACGGAGCAAAATGAGTGAATCTACACTCTAAAATATGTCCATATACATCCGTATGTGCAAGTCCACTTGAAATCTCTAAAAAGACTAATATTTAGGAACGAAGGGAGTAAAATGTAAGACATGCATGGTCCTCAATTCAATATTTAAAACGAACATGGAACTGAAACATGAATATTAAGTCTAGTACTACAGTACATGCAAATGTTGTGTTTAATTAGGCGGAGCTATGATTGTCGGGGGTCACCCCTCGACCTTAGATAAAATTGTGAAGCTCTGTTTAGGGTTGTTTAGATTATATTTGTCCCCACCCTCCCAACCACCGATTGGTTGTGCACCCCCCACCCCTCCTCCCCGGGAGAATGTCATGTGCCCCCATACCTTAGATCCTATATGCCGATACGAGTTTCTTGGAGCTTGTAGATCTGAGATATAGCAGCTCACATGATGTCTTAATATTTTTACAGGAAACCTTGATGAGTTTGAGAATTGCACACAATTTGTACAAAACTAATCAGATGCCCTTGGATCCCATATCCAACGACCTCGAAGCTAGTATCACCGTAGCATCTAAGATGAAGGAGGACATCATATTCTCCTGTATGTAAGAATATCATGTGCTACCACACCTTAGATGCTTTGGTGATACAAGCTCTTCGGAGCCGTTGGATTTGTGACCGAATGCCTCCTCGGTGGTTCGAATGGTTTTTTGCAGAAAAGCCCCCAAAGAGTTCGGCCACTTCTTACAAGCACAAAGACTGCTCAGATGCCATTGGATCTCAGATCAAACGACCTCCAAGCTCGTATCACCGTAGCATCCAAGCTGCGATAGCACCTTATGTTTTCTCGCACGGGAGAGTATGAGTTGCTCCCGTACCGTAGATTCTATGGTGATACGAGTTCACTGAGATCTAATGGCCCACAGTAGGAGGTTTGAATGTTTTGCAATATACGGCTGATAGAGTTTGGGAAATGCACAGAAAGTACAAGTACTACGCATGTGCCATCTGATCACTGATCATACGAGCTAGATGCTCATATCAGCGTAGCGGGTAATTAAGCTATGGGGAGCACCTAATATGAGCACCGGGGAGCCGTTGGATCGAAGATGCAGTAGCACACACGAGGCCTGAATGTTTTATTTGCAAAAAAAAGCTTTGGAGAGTTTGGAAATTGCGCATAATTACAAAGACTACTCCCAAGCCATTGGATCTCACTTCCAACGGTGTAAAAACTCGTATCACCATAGCATCTAAGCTGCGGGGTGGATGTGATATTCTATGCCGCTGTCATTTTTGTTCGGAAACTTGCAAAATACGTGTAACTTGTGCCGTTACTTGTCTAACCGCGCAAAGTGTTTGTTAAAAAAACCATCCTACACTGAAATATCGGAACAACACACGGGGGTCCCACTTGTCATTAATCAAATTTGGACCTAAAACTAACAAATCTGAAAGACGAGATTCGAACTTGCAACCTGGACTACAAAGCGTAAGTCGATAGCCTGAAACAAGAACGGTTGTTGGCTTTGTCCCATAACTTGATTTTATACAGTATTACGTTGAGTAGAGTAGAGGGAGTGGCTCGTCTACACGTGCATGACCGTTGACTCACTTACTGGTGGGTCCCAGGTCTACGATCTCTCTCTTCTCTCCATCGTCTAACCTTTGCACGGGCACACACGAAGAGCGGCGCTAGCTTGCCGTGGTGTTATTACAACTAAAAAAAGCTTGGAAAATAGAAGAATCGCCTAGAACAAGAGACGTTGTGGCTGGTCGAGACAGAGCTAACCACACCTATCCTTCGTGCCATGTTAGCATGATGAAGCTCTGTGGCTAGTGGGGTGTTTTCGACCGACTGGCTGGGTCCCGAGGTCGAACCATAGGTACTACGTCTGATACAGTAAATTTTTACACGCACATTTTTCCTCCGTGCCGAGACATGGCACACCCTACCGCGCGGTTTCGGGGTCCTTCCGGGTGGTGCACGCATATATTCTTCCTGATGTGGGATGCCCTACCACGTGTTTTCTCTGAAGCAAGTAAATAATGAGTCGTCAAGTCACGAAAGACCACTTTTCCCGCCGAGTACATCAGTGAAGCACGGTGGCTAGCTAGTTGGGCAAGTTCGACCGATTAGCTAGGCCGCCGCCACATTTGTTTTTTCACCCCTTTTTTATCTACTTGCCGGCAGGTAAATTTAAACATCCACTGCGGCGTTGCTCTGGTGTTTGAGTGCGGCAGGATTTTTAATTTTTTGATTGACGGGAGCAGGCCCGGCAGGATTTTTAATTTTTTGATTGATGGGAGCAGGCGCGGCACCAATTAGTCACGATGACTCGGCGTGTAAAACCCACTGCTCCCTGATGTGAGAAGTCGTCGACTGGTGTTTTACCATGGTGAAAACCAAAAGATTCCATGCTCCTCGGCTGGCTCCCTCCGCCTTCCCGTAGATTGCATTGCCTTTCAGTCGTTTCGCCCCTGCATCACCAACGTCGCGCGCCTCGAGAAGCAGAGGGACTTCGGTGGTGTTTAGGCGCCCTCTACATGGGCATGTTTATGTCGCGGCGCAACATGACCATTGGATCAAACTCAGACGGTGCAGATCAGTCACTGTAGCACAAAGCGTGTGGGTGTGTTTGGTTGCATTCTCATCTCAATATACTGTGTAAGTCACCTTACGAAAACCAAATAATCCCAAAAAACTTAGGCACGGTACATTAACTCCCTCCCCGTTTCTTGTTTTGTGACATATCAACCAATCAGAGATGTGGGCCGTGCATGCTTTCAATGACTTGAGACTAATAAACATGACATGCAGTGGTTAGTTCATTGCATGCAATGCTCTTAATTAGCGAAAAGACATTAAGTTTTCTCGTTTTCCTCTCCGCCTTGGTCGCTGTGCACAACGTAAGATGACTTACACACCTAGACGGAGTAGTTGTTTCCTCTTCGTGTATTTGTGTTAACCTACTAGTGTGGACTCATGCACCCTTCATGCACTCTGCCAAACACCCAAAAGTCGGTCGAGAAGGGAACTTTTGCTCCCATCCCGTGCACCCTTCATACACCCTGCCTAACACTATTCGTGCTTCATATGGTTCATGTTTCGTGGAGTACTGTAGGACCGTACTCTCCGTGCGCTGTAGACCTAGTTCTTTTAACATTAATCTCACCGTTCATTCTCGACTGGACAGTTGATAAAGCGGTACTATGTTACTACATTACTGTTCATATAGTTGGCATGCGCACAACATCATTTGTCGTCGTCATATCTTAGTACACTAGCAACAAGATTATGTAGTACTGATGTATGAACCACTGCACTTGCCTAGTAGTAGGAGCACTGTGTATGTTCATGTGGCTGCCGTGCTTCGCACTCCTCCATCGTAAGAGTGGAAACGCTTGCTGTAATCATTTTTTTTCTTCAGAAAAACAGTGCACACGCTCTACCGTGAGGAACCTCCTCCAGCCATGGACTAAATTACTCACTTTCACCGACGTGTGGGACAACCAGCATCGGGGTCCACCAGCCATGCACTAAATTACTCCATAGTAGAGTGACGGTAGACTACCCCGATCGAAGCGCCGCAGTAATGCCCAATGAGCCGTCAAATCACAAAACCCCCTCCTTTCCAGCAGTAAATTGGACGGACGAAGCAACCATCATTTCACTCTTCTCTCTCAGCTTCCTCTCTACCCAACCCTCGCTTCTCCCTCATCTTGTTCCTCATTTCTTCAAGAAAACCCCGACCTGCTTTTGCCATTGTTCTTCTCTCCCAAAGAAGGAAAGGTGAGCGCATCAATGGTGTTGATTCTGGCCAAGGCCCGGTCTTGCAACCCCGAGACTGATCCTATAACTCCCTCTCTTTTCTTCTTTTGGGTTTGTGATTATGGTTTCTTTTCTTTTATTTCTATTTGACAGTTTCTTGATGGACACTGGAGCACCGGCCGAAGTGATGTCTATGGCTCTGGCCAAAACCGTCGAGGCTCATGGCACGAAGAAGCGCAAGCACCCCGCCGAGACTACCGCAGACAAGCTCAAAGCCATCGCCCTGTCCAAGCCCCCCTCTCCAGGATCCCTCATTAAGCAAGTCCATGTAATATCTCTTCTTGACGATCTTTTTCTCGATCTTGATCGTGTTTTTTCATCTAACACGCAGTACTAGTACTAGTAGTACAACTTTCTGGGTGATCTTGCATGTGATTTTTGTGTGCCAAATGACGGTTCTAAATTCCTCTTTTGACCAAAACATGCTAGAGGTTGACACTGATTTCTTATAGATTACTTTCAACTACTCCCTCTGTCCGAAATTTCATGTCTTAGATTTGTCTAGATACGGATGTATCTAATACTAAATTGTGACTTGATACATCCGTATCTAGACAAATCTAAGACAAGAATTTTGGGATGGAGGGAGTACTTTATGAACATCAATGCTACCTTTGAAGAGGGCATATGTGCCTCAGTAACTTGTGTTATGGATATTGCAAGTAATCCCTCTAATCTCATGCCTTTGAAGACATGTCCTAGTGTCTTTGTTCACTCATTTATGTGCGTATATGTAGTCATATATGGAGTATAATATCGAAAATCATCTTATATTTCTGAACGGAGGTAGTAATAAAATATGGTTTCTGTTTGAATTAGAACCAGGTCCGCGATGGAGATGAAGTTCTCAAAGTCATGCCGTGTGAACTGGAAGACCTGAGGATGAGTTCTACTGCTAAACTATCCAGCTGCTGTGTCCTTGTCGCCACGTGTCCTAAACTAGTGTTTTCCTGTAGCATTGTTGTCAGGCGTGTTTTCGAGTCTGTACTTGACCACAACAATTTCCTGGCTATGCCTTCGATTACGAAGGGTGTGGTTATTGTAAAGCTTCCCAACAAATCTAATACGGCATGTCTTCATGATCATGTTTATGAGTGGAAAGACCACTCTGTTAGGTTCTCAAAGGTTGACAAGATGGTGATGGTGCATGTAGACATCTCTCACGAAGTCCATGGCCTAGTCAGTTATGCGGGGTTAATCCCGTAGGTCGGTGGCAAGAATAGTCTGCAGAGTTTAATTAGTGCAACTTTGCTTGTCTGTAGTAAGTACTATTGTTCAGTACTTGATTTGTGTTTGTGAACTCTGTATTGTTTATTAGTACTGCCGCTTTTGGTGTGTGGTCAGTCCTGAGAACGGTCTATGTTAATGTCTGTCCACTCAATTCAGTCTGTATATTTTGAAGTATCCAGATCATCTTTTTTGTGAGGACGGTTTATCAATTATGGTTACACTCCAATATCTGTATGCATTGCAGGGTTTATCGCACCCACCAGGATTTCCAGTCCCATGGATGTTTGGTCCATACGATTTGTCACGACCTTTGGACTCTCCTGCTTGTGGGAGTAGGCGGGGCCCCTCCATGCCACCCGTAGTTGGACGATCAATCTTCTGTTTAGTACTTCAACATAGTGATTTCCTGGTAAGGATTCACTCGTGTCACATCAAGTAAATCTTATTGATTTACTATCTAAATCTTATTGATTTAATGTCATGTTTTCTTTCTTTTCCTGCAATTTTACAATGCAGGTTTTGCCATGTGACATTCTTCACAGAATAAACCGTTTGGTTTGCTCTACGATGGCTATTTTTGCAGGTTTCACTTCTTATGTCGTGTCAGTAACGAAGGCACTGTCCATCACTTATATTACTGGAAAAAATTGGATCAGTCCGTTGTCTGAGTACGAGCTGAATCCCTATGATGAACTGCAGTTTGGTTTAACAAAAACGCCATAATTAGTCCTTCTCGCATTTAAAAGAAATGAAGGAAAAAACTGGATCATGGTCACGAAGCCTAGTCAAGTTAGAAAGCCGATCATACCAGACCAGACACGATCGCCGCTCTCTCGCACATCGGTACCACCTTCAGCAACGGATCGAGCACCGACAGTTGCCCTAGCACTGACAGCGGCAGCAGCTCAGTCTGATCCAGCTGAGGATTGGGCACCGAACGAGTCAGCGGATTAGGCTAATCTACCGGAGGATCGGGCATCGACACCGGCACTTGCTCCGACACCGGCACCAGCTCTACAAGGTGCACCATCTCCGGCAGCAGCAGTGGCTTTGTCACCTGCACCAACACTTGCACTTGCATCTGCTCCGGCCCGTGCAGCAGCAACCGAACGAGCAGTTGCACCGGCAACAGACTGGGCTGCAGTTCGCACTTCATATACCAAAGTCCTGACAAAAACCGACATGGTGTTTCGTTCTTTTTTATTTCCATGTTGTTTCGCATGATTCACTGTGTTGATCTAACTGTTTGGGTATGTCTTCTTGTTTGCAAACAGAGAATTCCTAGAGCAACGAGGGAGTCGTTCAACAATCCGGGCGATAGCGGCCAAGTTTCTCTTACCATGCGCAGCCTTTGTGTGAATGAACCTGCTCAATATACCGTAAGTACAAAGGATGGTCGCATGATGATTGATGCTAAAGGATGGTCAGGGTTCAAATCTAAATCATATCTTGCGGTAGGGGATGATGTCAAAATTGAACTTTCTCGGCAAGGAGAGCTGGTCCAAATCAACATTGAAATCTTGTCTTAGATTTGTCTAGATACGGATGTATCTAATACTAAATTGTGACTTGATACATCCGTATCTAGACAAATCTAAGACAAGAATTTTGGGATGGAGGGAGTACTTTATGAACATCAATGCTACCTTTGAAGAGGGCATATTTGCCTCAGTAACTTGTGTGATGGATATTGCAAGTAATCCCTCTAATCTCATGCCTTTGAAGACATGTTCTAGTGTCTTTGTTCACTCATTTATGTGCGTATATGTAGTCATATATGGAGTATAATATCGAAAATCATCTTATATTTCTGAACGGAGGTAGTAATAAAATATGGTTTCTGTTTGAATTAGAACCAGGTCCGCGATGGAGATGAAGTTCTCAAAGTCATGCCGTGTGAACTGGAAGACCTGAGGATGAGTTCTACTGCTAAACTATCTAGCTGTTGTGTCCTTGTCGCCACGTGTCCTAAACTAGTGTTTTCCTGTAGCATTGTTGTCAGGCGTGTTTTCGAGTCTGTACTTGACCACAACAATTTCCTGGCTATGCCTTCGATTACGAAGGGTGTGGTTCTTGTAAAGCTTCCCAACAAATCTAATGCGGCATGTCTTCATGATCATGTTTATGAGTGGAAAGACCACTCTGTTAGGTTCTCAAAGGTTGACAAGATGGTGATGGTGCATGTAGACATCTCTCACGAAGTCCATGTCCTAGTCAGTTATGCGGGGTTAATCCCGTAGGTCGGTGGCAAGAATAGTCTGCAGAGTTTAATTAGTGCAACTATGCTTGTCTGTAGTAAGTACTATTGTTCAGTACTTGATTTGTGTTTGTGAACTCTGTATTGTTTATAAGTACTGCCGCTTTTGGTGTGTGGTCAGTCGTGAGAACGGTCTATGTTAATGTCTGTCCACTCAATTCAGTCTATATATTTTGAAGTATCCAGATCATCTTTTTTGTTAGGATGGTTTATGGTTACACTCCAATATCTGTATGCATTGCAGGGTTTATCGCACCCACCAGGATTTCCAGTCCCATGGATGTTCGGTCCATACGATTTGTCACGACCTTTGGACTCTCCTGCTTGTGGGAGTAGGCGGGGCCCCTCCATGCCACCCGTAGTTGGATGATCAATCTTCTGTTTAGTACTTCAACATAGTGATTTCCTGGTAAGGATTCACTCGTGTCACATCAAGTAAATCTTATAGATTTACTATCTAAATCTTATTGATTTAATGTCATGTTTTCTTTCTTTTCCTGCAATTTTACAATGCAGGTTTTGCCATGTGACATTCTTCACAGAATAAACCTTTGGTTTGCTCTACGATGGCTATTTTTCCAGGTTTCACTTCTTATGTCGTGTCAGTAACGAAGGCACTGTCCATCACTTATATTACTGGAAAAAATTGGATCAGTCTGTTGTCTGAGTACGAGCTGAATCCCTATGATGAACTGCAGTTTGGTTTAACAAAAATGCCATAATTAGTCCTTCTCGCATTTAAAGGAAATGAAGAAAAAAACTGGATCACGGTCATGAAGCCTAGTCAAGTTAGAAAGCCGATCATACCAGACCAGACACGATCGCCGCTCTCTCGCACATCGGTACCACCTTCAGCAACGGATCGAGCACCGACAGTTGCTCTAGCACTAACAGCGGCAGCAGCTCAGTCTGATCCAGCTGAGGATTGGGCACCGACCGCGTCAGCGGATTAGGCTAATCTACCGGAGGATCGGGCATCGACACCGGCACTTGCTCCGACACCGGCACTAGCTCTACAAGGTGCACCATCTCCGGCAGCAGCAGTGGCTTTGTCACCTGCACCAACACTTGCACTTGCATCTGCTCCGGCCCGTGCAGCAGCAACCGAACGAGCAGTTGCACCGGCAACAGACTGGGCTGCAGTTCGCACTTCATATACCAAAGTCTGTACAAAAACCGACATGGTGTTTCGTTCTTTTTTATTTCCATGTTGTTTCGCATGATTCACTGTGTTGATCTAACTGTTTGGGTATGTGTTCTTGTTTGCAAACAGAGAATTCCTAGAGCAACGAAGGAGTCGTTCAACAATCCGGGCGACAGCGGCCAAGTTTCTCTTACCATGCGCAGCCTTGGTGTGAATGAACCTGCTCAATATACCGTAAGTACAAAGGATGGTCGCATGATGATTGATGCTAAAGGATGGTCAGGGTTCAAATATAAATCATATCTTGCGGTAGGGGATGATGTCAAAATTGAACTTTCTCGGCAAGGAGAGCTGGTCCAAATCAACTTTGAAATTCTTCAGTACTGCTGAACTGATCTATCCCCCGAGAGATTTTGAGGTAATACTCTGGCATGGTGAAACAAGTGTCCTGTGTGTATAAGTAGTACAACAGTATCATTGATAGAATTGCAACTCTGATTGCTGGTTAGGAAATGTCGTTTGATTTCATTCCAACAGCTGCTGTGCTTTATTCAATTTTGTGTATTCGCCTTGCGACAGCATCTAAAACCAGCGCCGTACCAACCACTTGCAATATGAAAAGCGCTGAGGTAGAACACATGGGCCCCCAAACATGCAAGCCAACCGGCCTATGGCCCAAAGTCCAGAACCGTGAGCCTGTCTGAGTATTTCTCAGCTGAACCCCCATAATGCTCGTGCGTTGCACATAACATCAAGATGCATTTGTATGAGTATTTTATCTTGTGACAGAAAAGGATGAACGAGGGAAGGCCTTATTTGCAAATGCGGAGAGGTGTGTGGGTACCTTTTTGCAAAATTGCCATAGTTTCCTTCCTATCCGTCAGATATAAATCGGATGGCCTATATTGCAGGATGACAGGCACACCATCATCACCAACTCGTCTATACCGTGTTAAAAAAGCTCTGTTTTTATAATTATATATGTTATATATATTCCCCTTGATTTTTCTTATGTATAAAGTTGTGATATAAAAGATCTTTATATTTCTTTACAGAGGGAATATCTCTCTGTCAAAAATATATTTATGTGTAATAACTAGTTACTCCTATCTTTCTACTTCCTTGCGCTGATATGTGGGGCATCCGGCAACGGGGTCCACATGCCATATGCACCAAATTAGAGTGCACAACTGCACGGTAGACACACCCCGGTCGTAGCACCGCATTAATGCCCAATGAGCCATCAAATCACAAAAACCCCCACCTTTCCAGCTTTAGCAGTAAGCTGGACGGACGAAGCGGCAATATTTCACTCAGCCTGAATCCCTTCTCCCTTGTCTGCTTGTTCAGAGAAAACCCCCGCTCCGCGATTGCATAGGGTTTTCTCATGGAGAATCTGGTACGAATTCTTTATCCATCCTCGATAAATCCAAGTCCCTTTGTCGCGGGTACTCCTAGGACGGCAGCCGTCGTCGTTGATGCATTTCTCTTCCTACTGAATCTACTGTGTTTCATTTGCAGTGCCCAAAGTGCAAGGACCCTACAGGTTTCTGCCCCCTCGGCGAGACGCCACACTTGTTCCTTCTCATCCTAACATAGGATTTTAAAACGCGCACAGTATGTTCCTAGAATCCTCTTTTCTATCCAGGAGGGTGGGGTTTTTTGAACATGATGTCGACTATTTTGGAAATTTGGATTGCTATATTTGGATAAAAGGTACTAGTACCATGGTCAACACTGACGTGAAGGAGGAAAGTATTTCTAGATTTGGATATAGGGAATACATTGTGTTCTCATATTATTTTTCCTGCAGTGCATTCCTTGCTCTGCGAGAACACATGTACTCAAGATGCTCGGTCTTGCCATAACTGAATACACCAGTTTAATGGTAACAGTGAAGACAAGCCATGGATATAAGTTTCGAGTTGGGTTCATGAACCAAGAAGGTCGCTGCTTTTTTTATGGCCGAACTTGGATAAACTTTCTCAAGTGTTACAGACTGAAAGTTGGTGCACGAATGTTGATGGAAATAGCAGAACCTGGTATCATCTTCACTGCGATCTTCCACCCCGACGTCGTTCCAATTGTTCATCCATGTTAGTTTTGTATCTGGTTCTTGCTTGTTGCCTCGATTACTTCTTAATCCACCTATTCTGTCTAACTGATCACAATTTAACTTTAGAAGTAGCAACGAATCTCTCACGAAGATGCTACTTCTAACTAATATTTTCTTATAATTGGTGGTACGTGTAGGTTTTTTCAGAGTTAAGCAGGCTGCTCGTTTGTTATTCTGTAACAACTCGGCTGTTACTGATGGCACTGAAGTTGACTGGGACGACATCCACAAGCTCCTACACTTTATTGATCGTCTTGAGGTCCTTGTGGGGCGTTTCAATGGTGGAAGGCCACATGGGATATGTGTGCCACTGCTGCACTCGTTGAACAGGTCCAACTGTGTCGAGAAACTTATGGTACGAGCTATTTTCTGTTATATATGTATGTTCATAAACTATTGCTTATACACAGTTTTACATCTGTGATCTTCTTGAAACAGAAACTGCCTAGTTCCATTGTTCCTATACAGATGCCTGACCATGGTCGGGTCAGATTTGGGCTTGGTCACAACATGATGTTTATGTCGACCTACTCCATTCCCATTGGAGGTGAAAAGATACTTATTCATGGGTAGTCTCAAATAATGAAGGCCCGTCCATCTTGGAGAATAGGACAGAAGATTATGTTCCTGCTTTTCCATGGACCTAAAGCGAATATCCTGTTTATTGACCACATTGCGAGATGAAGCCGCATTCAGAAGGTTGTGGATGCGCGGGGTGGCGCCTGGGCCTTGTCCTGGGGCTTGGCGGCCTCACCCTTGGTTAACTGTAGGCAAAGTAGCACTGTTCGAGGCGTGCTTTGTACGGTTGAACCTGTATAAGTACTCATACTGCTTTCTGCTATGCTTGTTAAGTGCCCCTGCTGGTTTCAGTTAAGGTTGTTAAGTACTCCTGCTGCTTTTACAATCTGTCGTGTTTCTTCAGTCCTGTCTTCCTCCAACCGTGTCACATCCCTAGTTCTTGTTTGCTCTAGGCTAGCTAGTCATGTGTGCATCATGTTTAAATTCCAATGAATTTGAAATGGGGACATGTGAAAGCCTCTGAAATCATTTCTGGAAAAGACCAAGAAAAAAATTGCTTCAAATAGGTCCAAGAAAATGTTCATATTTCTCTATGGAAATATTGGCCAGAATTAAAATTCAAACCAATATTTTTAGGAGCTCATAAATATTTATTTTGGGCATTTGAAGCTAATGCAATAACTATTTGCATTAGATTTATATTTTCTATATATCGAATATGTGTCCAATAATTCTGAGAAATTGTGAGGGGCTTTGGGATAATCCTTTCAGTCCCTGCAAAATTATCAGAAGAAAGCAAAATGGTTTAGTGCTTAAAACTAAATCAAAACAAATAAAAGGAAAAATAGAAAACAGAGAAGAGAGAGAGATTTACCTGGGCTTACCTGGCCGGCCCAGTGGACCGCCCAGCCCACTAGCCTGGTGGCAGTCATCCCCAACCTCTGCCAGTAGGCAGAGGAGGGAGACAGCGCACGCGCGCCCGTGCGCCACCTCCTGCTTCGCGCTGGCGAGCTCTCCCTTTCCCCCTCGCCCCACGGAGACGCCCTGAGACCTCTCTCCCCTCCCCCCTCACTCGCTGCTCTCTCTCCCCTCCTCTGTTCCTCTCCCCGCAGCACACCCGAGCGCGCTCGTCGCCGCTGCTCGCTGTCACTGCGGCCACCGTCCACCACTCGCCTCGCTGACGCGTCCGGAAGAACCGCAACACTGCCCACGTCCCCTCCGCCGACTCACGCCTCGCCAGAAGCCCTGCTCCATCGTCACTGCATCGTCTTCAACCTCTCGGTCGCCGAGATCGCCGGCAACCTCCCGTCGTCACCAGCTACAACCGCCGTGAGCTCCCAAACCAAACCCCCCTTTCCCCTGACCCGTTTGCACGCTGTAGCCGCGTCCCGCTTGTGACCGAACGCGCCGTCGCTTGCGCTCGCCGCCGATGACGCTCCGGCGACCAAATGGTCTGCCCGGTGCATCCAACCCACTCACCGCATCACGTAGGCCACCGCTAGCGCCTCAGCTCACTTGGTCGCACACCGCAACGCTGCCCGCACCCACGCCCGAACTCCGGCGGCCGCAACCGAGCTCGCCGCCGCCGACTCCGGCCACCCAAGGCCCAACCACGGCCACCAACGGACGTGCCGTTGCGCCAGCTACCGTAGAGCCCAACGGCGCCTCGAACGGTGCCCCGTAGAGGAAACCCGAGGCACAAGAGCGCCGCTGACCTCGCCGGCGGCTAACCGCCGGCGTGTTAGGCCTGTTGACCAGGGGTTTGACCTCCCCTGGGTCATTGACATGTGGGGCCAGCCCGTGCTAATTTCCTAGTTTAGGTTTAACTAAAATAGGATTAGCCCCTGTGACACTGACATGCGGGCCCCACCGTCCAGGTTTGACCTGGACCGCCCAGTTGACCTGCTGACATCACTATGACGTAATGCTGACGCTATAAATCATTTTCTGGATTTATTCTTATTCAGGAAATTCCAGAAAATCCTATAAACTTCTAAAAATCATAGAAAATCAACCGTAACTCCAAATGAAATAATTTATATATGTAAAATTATCAGAAAAATCCAATCTATCCATTTATGCTACTTTCATGCATGAAAAACCAACTTATACCTGCTGTATAAGTGAAAACATTCAAATGGCATTTTAAATGCTCAAACTAGAGCTTGCATTTGAACCTTTGGTTCAAATGGACTCCCTTGCACTTGTTGCTAGCTGCATTAGCTCAATTCGCAGCATATTGCCATGTCACATTCATGCATCATATTGTTGCATTGCATTGATTGTGTTTCCTCTCTGTTGCCGGTGTTTGTCCCCTCTCAGTAGACGACGTTCCGACGATTTGATCGATGACACTGATGAAGAGTTTTGCTATCTTCAGAAGTGCCAGGCAAGCAAAACCCCCTTGTCCATTCTGATACAAACCCACTCTCTTGCTCCTGCTCTCTTTTACTGCATTAGAACAACAACGATTCATCTGTTACTTGCTGCGGTAGTTGAACCCCTTATCCTCTGCATGACCTGTCATTGCCACAGTAAATAGATGAAACCCACTAGCATGAGTAGGAGTTGTTTGAGCCCTGATGTGCCTACTCATTCATGCCTGTTTGTCATGCCTGCTATTGCTTAGAGTTGTGTCAGGTCTGATTCATCGGGGATGAATTGTAATGTGGTGAACATGTCCTACTGTTGAGAGCTAAGTGTGTGAACACGATTTGGTAAAGGTAGCGGTGAGAGGCCATGTAGGAGTACATGGTGGGTTGTCTCATTGAAACCGTCCTCAGGAACTGAGTTCTGTGTTTGTGATCCATGAACAGTTACTACCACACATTGGAATGCTTAAGTGCCCCTCTCGACTTATTAATCAACTTGATCTCTGTCCAGGAGTTGCAACTAGTTTCTAGTGATTGTAGGTAGTCTTAGTAGTCTACCAAGTGGCACCCGGTACAGGTGGGCTTGGGACAGACTAGGCACACATGGCCTGGTGTACCGAGTGGCACCCGGATGGTGGGCTCCGGAACCCTGCACACATCGTTTGGGGCCGTGAGCGACACCCCGGCCGGATCTCCTTGCAGATGGAACCCGAATAGGCGATAAACCTGGACGAGAGACTTGTGAAGTTAATCAGGTCATGGCCGACTCCCTTGCCAAGCTTCCGCTTGAAGGTTGCCGAGGTACACGACGTGTACATGGTGGTAAGTGGCGAGAGTGCGTGTGACGAAGTACACCCCTGCAGGGTTAATATGATCTATTCTAATAGCCGTGTCCGCGGTAAAGGATTCTGGGTTGCCTGTACAGTTCATTGACAAGTGAAAGTGGATACTCTAAAATGCGCAAGATAAGCGTGAGTGCTATGGATGGCGTTCTCGTAGGGAGACGGGAGTGGATCCATAGTGGTGTATTGATATGGTGAATTTTTGGACTCGTGTGCGCCACCTCAAAAGAGTTACATGCAGTCGTAGTTCAGGATACCCACCGAGTCAAAGCTGGCTTGCTGCAGTTAAACTCCACCACCCCCTTTGTTGATACCGATGCATATGTAGCTAGTTCTGATGTAAGTCTTGCTGGGTACATTTGTACTCACGTTTGCCTATTTTATGTTTTGCAGAGAGACGTCAGTCTCGCTAGTAGTTCCGTGTGGACTTCGACGTGTAGCTTGATACCTCAGCTACGATCTTGTGCCCTCGGCGGGATCTGGTAGATAGTCAGGCTTCTCAGCCTTTTTCATTTATAGATGTCTGTACTCAGACATGTTAAGCTTCCGCATGTGCTTTGACTTGTATGCTCTGAATGTTGGGTCATGAGACCCATGTTTGTAATATCTCACTCTTCGGAGCCTAATGAATAAATACTCTGAGTCGCAGAGTCTTGTTGTGATGCCATGTTGTATTTGCACATATCAAGCATATTGTGTGTATGATTGAAATGCTTGGTATGTGTGGGATCCGACAACCTAGTTGTTTATCCTTGGTAGCCTCTCTTATGGGGAAATGTAGTCTTGTGCTTCCATGAGCCATAGTAGTCCGCTACAGCCCGGTTCACCGGAGTCCTGCTAGCCCAGCACTACTGCTCCGGAACACTTGACTGGCCGGCATGTGATTCACTTCGTTCCTGTGTCTGTCCCTTCGGGGAAATGTCACGCGGTGACATCCAGAGTCCTGCCTAGCCTGCTACAGCCCGGGTTCCCGGAGTCCTGTTAGCCCAGTGCTACAGCCCGGATTCACACGCTGCTGACCGACATGCTCGATGTTGATTCATGTATGCCTGTCCCCGTACGTTAGTGCCACTTTGGGTTCACGACTAGTCATGTCAGCCTGGGTTCTCTGTCATATGGATGCTAGCGACACTATCATATACGTGAGCCAAAAGGTGCAAACGGTCCTGGGCCATGGTAAGGCGACACCCGTGGGAATACCGTGCGTGAGGCCACAAAGTGATATGAGGTGTTACCGGCTAGATCGATGTGACTTGGAACCGGGGCCCCGACAGCGTTGGTATCAGAGCCTGACTGCCTGTAGGATTACCAAGCCAAACTGATCGAAGTTGAGTGTAGAAATGCTTTAGTTATATAAGGGAATTGATTGTGGATGGGAACGTAAGGCTCTTTTTACTCCTTTACCTTATAGCCTTCTGATCTGAGTCATCCTCTTCTCTTCTACGGGGATTAAGAACTAGGCTTCTCATCTTTCTATCAGGATCACGTGTTACTAATCCATAGACTCGTAGGATTGTAGGTCTGAAGCCTCAGTTCAGTTTCTACTACTTCCATGTGTTGACAGTTGATCTCGGAACCTTGATATTGTGAGTCAGAATGGTTATGCCACCATTTTTGCAGGATGTCTCAAATCTTTTTGAGCATTTACAGCCGTTATGTTGTCCGAGTCATCCCAGGTTTCTAAACAATCTGATGCATTTGCAAAATCATTTCCCTCTGTTTTTGCGTCCCTTTGGGCCAGATTAAGCACACTAACGGTCTGTTGAGGTACTCCATTGCCTTGACATATGTGTTGGAGCTAGTATTATGACCCTAGGCATCCTAGAGAACCACCTAGTAATCTAGCAATGCTTTATATTCCTAGTGTGATGATTCTGGCCATCATTCTCGAAAGCATCCCGTGATGCCATTTAGTAGTAGGTATTCTACTCCTGGGTTTTGAACCCGAGATTCACCCTACTTCATGTTGTTAGTATTTGCCAATTCCCTTAAGATATTAGTAACCTTTGCGATAGTCCTCGAGGTCTGTGGTATTTCCTTCTTCCAAATACCATGAACTGCTTATGGCAGAAGTTCTTTTGAACCAAAAGATCACAACCAGAGTGCTCTTGATGAGCTCTCGATTCTATGTTGTGACTCTGCCAGTCCTTCCTTTTCTGCATGGGTTATCCGGAAGAATTATGTTGAACTTTGCTCGACATACTAATCTATGCATCCACAACTTAGGAAGTTATATGTCCCTTTGAGTTGTCCCTCTTAGTTGTTATTTGACCTTCGTCTGTCAATTGTTAGTCAGGAGTAGATGTGTATTCATGTTCATTGTTGCCTTTTGTTCATGAGGTCCGTCAAGTTGTTCTATTCCGGAATGACTAGGAGAAACAAACTCCAGTACCTCATCCATACCTAGGATTGGGTCAAAGCAGTTGTATTCCGCAGATCAAAATGCCAATCCAGCTTTTGATTCTGTTCTACCCTGAAGTATTGCCCTCTTTATGTCAGGAATATCATAGGAATTGCACAACCTCCTATGAACTCTTGATACAGTGATACTTCTCGCCATCATCGTTCATTCCTCGGTCTCCGTGTTATTGTAACCGGAATACCGACAAGTGATTTGTGATGTGTGAAATCAATACCCCTAGCAACTTTGTTGCTTGGTAGTTAATGGACAACACTCTCATTCTTAGTGTGCTGGTTATTAAATCATCATCCTAAGATTGATCGTGCTACCTAGTCCTTAATCCCGGTGCACTTTTCGATCAATGAGTTAGGATAGTGTCAGTCCTTGCTTATTCGGTCATATCGTCTTGCTCTGAAAAGCAAGATTGTTCTCGAGCTTAATAACATATTGGTGGTTCGTGATTTTCCGAATATCTTCTCAGAAGTATCACCAGGTTATGACCTGACCGCTATGTTAAGCTCGTGAACAAGTTGGTTTTCTTATAAACCACCCCTTCTCCAAGAATCTGTGTTGGATACCCCTGAGCTAGTTGGTTAAGCCAAACAACAACTTGGAGAGTTGGAAGATAAAAGCTTCCCTGGCTTAGTTCATTTTAAGGGATATCTTTTTGTGAGTGTGTTGAAGAAAGATGATATCTTTATTGATTGATCCTTGTGATCAATTGTTGGATCTACTGTCTTGTCAATACTTTGATTTGAGTGTGGGCTATCGTCAAATCAAATCAGAACCAACGATGTTCGTAATGTTGTCTTACTGGTGGTTGTTTCCTCGAGCATACACCATTATATTCTTTGGGTTTGACCAATGCTATCGCTTGGTTCACATAGTTGTGGAATTCCATCTTCATGGAAATTTGGATGACCTGTTGTTGAGCCCATCGGCAATATTTTTATCTTCTCCATGATTCGTGTTGAACATTAAGCTAGTGTTGGGAACTTGTGTTAGCATTTTCTTCGTGCTACCTCATGAAGGATATGTTTGGATGAAAGAAGTCACTTCCTCTGGTTTATGTGCAATCGATGCAAGTTGCCGCCGTGAACTCGAGAAAGCTTGTTTTTGCTTCCTTTGGAATCATCCCAAGTCAGTCATGCATATGTGCGAAGTATTCTATGGTCTGGAGACTTGCAACCTTCATTCTATATGTGTTCCTAGCACACCAAGCCACTGATTGATTTGTTCAAGGAAAAGGAGTTGCCATGCGAATACTAGTTCATGCACAAGGCTTCGATATCCTCGTTGATGGTTCCCCACCTGAACTCGGTAGTGTTTTATTATTAGACTACTACGTGGCCATGCTTGTCTGGGACAGTGTGTTCACAGGTTTGTAGCAGAACTAGCTCGTGTTTTGGAGCTTACTACCATAGTCCATCTCCCGAGAATCTTGCAACGTCTTCTCGTTGATTTGTGTTGCAAACTTTAATTTTCCTTCTAGACTTGATGGGTCTGGAATATTCTGACACCAACCAGATCTGAATCTCGGGCAGATATGATGGTTGGAACATTTTCCAAGAATTATAATATTGGTCTCTCGATAAACGGTAAGGTGGATGTCGTGGCCAACACACCCAGCCGGAAGACCTATTATTGTAGAATCTTGATTAAGGAAGTTGGCCACCTTCCCATAAGGATTTCGTAGGATTCTACTTCCGTAGTTATTCTTATGGATTCTTATGCTCCCGAAGTCCGACCTTTTACTTGATGTTCTAGATACCAAACCATATCAATAAATGGGTTACGCTAGCACATCAAGGGGAACATTAGAAGTGGAGTGCTAAATATCTCTCGGTCGATCATCCAGATTGCTTCTTTGGCATTGCTAAGGAAAAATCTGAAAAAGTGATGTCCTCCTTTGCACCTTCATCCTCCATCACCGTTCATCATGGTAGTATGATGTGTTGCCAGGATCCTCGGCACGGATGTTGGTAAAACCTTGATGAATATGAAAATGCTCAAGTTCTGGAGAGCATACTCAGACACAAGGTTATATCCCCGGTATCAACGGGAATGTGCCTTCCGTTTGCCGAGTTGCTCCATAACCATAGTGTCGGGTGGTTGGTGCGACATATGCCAAGGGATGGCTTATCATTGTGGGTGCCAATAAAACGTCGCCGGTGCCTGTAAACGGAATGAGGCGAAGACATGCACGCCGGCGGATCTTACCCAGGTTCGGGGCTCTCCGAGGAGATAACACCCCTAGTCCTGCTCTGCGGGGTCTCCGCATGATCACTAGATCGGTGAAAGTAGCTACAATCTCTCCTAGAGCTGTTTGGGGTCAAGGGAGAAGAAGAACAAGGCTAGCTCTTACTTCTCTCTATCTATGGTGTGTGTGCTATGCTTAGAAGCCAACTATGCTCAGAGGCCAACCCTTTGCATGGGTGCTCCGGGGGGTTTATATAGGCCTACCCCCCGGGGGTACAATGGTAATCCGACTGGGAGCTGGTCCCAGCCGTCAGTGTCTACGCTTGCCGGCTTCTCCGCCGGCTGCTGGGTCCCGCCGGCGGGTGGGCCCCGCCGGCTGCCGGCTTCTTGGTCGACAGGCCGGCCCCACCGCCTAGGATCTTGTCGGCGGCTGCTTACTGTAGCCTCGCCTCTGATGACAAGGGATTTGTCGAGGTAAGCGTGGCTACTGTGGGCCGCCTCGGGGGCTCTCACTGTAGCCTTACCTTGTCTTGTCTCCTTAATGGGGCTCCTGATTCGAGGAAGGGAGTAGCCGGCTTCTGGGGGCCGGCTACGCTCTTGGCCGACTGGGAAAGGCCGGGCCGCCTTCATGCCTCCCTCTGGCTGAAGGGGCCCGTCGCCCGTGGGCCGTACGGGAGTATGTCGTGGATGACGTCGTGGCTAGCATGGCTACAGTGCCGGGCCGCACAGGAGACGGCCGTCCCGTACGGCCTCCTGTAGCCACGCCTGCCTCGGGCTTCGGGGGTAGTGGGCTGCACTGTGGCCTCACCCCGTCTTGTCGCCGTTATGGGGGAACAGCTTTGGTGGTTGTGGTCTCGGCCGGCTCCTAGGAGCCGGCGTCCTTCTTGGCCGGCTTCTTGGAGTCGGCCACCCCGTAGTCGTCCTGGGGAGAGGTTGCTTGAGGCGGGGTCTCCTTCCGGGAGTCGGCTTCAGAGGTAGCCGGCCAGGGATGGCGGCCCAAATGCTTGGAGTGCTTGAAGGCCCAAAGGCCTGACAATTTTTCTGAAGAGCCAGGGGTAGTCGGTTAGGCTACCCGTGGCCATTTACTCCGACAGTAGTCCCCGAAGCTGATGGGGCTTCGAGGTGGAGTAGGGGTTGAGAAGCTCGATCAGCTTCCTATCTTGACGAGCCGGTAGCTGGGAGCCGGCCTTGGTCAGGCGCGCCGCCTGAGTCGAAATCTTCTGGAGTCGGAGGGCGGGAGCCCGCAGGCGCGCGCACCGGGCCGCGGGCCGGCCACTGGCCGTCTGCGAACCACGTGGCCGGAAAGCCTGCCAGCCCACGCGCGTGACGGGACGTCGCCGCAGGGAGGGGGCCCGCCACGTCCGCGCCCCGGCCCAGGCGCGGATCCTTTGTATCCCGAAACCGCCCACACGTCCCGTGCGGCAGTTTCGGCTCGCATTTATGCGCAATAATCGCGAGACGTGGGGGAGTGGGCGCAGTTAATCCCACGTCTCCCCCCACGCCCGGCCTCTTCGGCCTCGCCTCGCGAGGCTATAAGTAGGGGGAGGCGGAGGGCGGCAGGCCCTCGCACGCTCCTCCTACTTCCACCGTCTTCTTCGCTCGCCCGCTCTCGCGACAGCGCCTCGCCGCCGCGCTCTTCCACTGCGCATTCCTCCGCCGCCGCGCTAGCTTTCGCCATGCCTCCCGCCACGGAGCAGTATGGCGGGGATTGGGACGGCTCCAACGTCCACGACGACCACGTCGACTTCCTCCGCGACACGCGGCGGCTGCCCACTGCGGACAAAGTGGAGGTCCGCCTCACGCCTGCGAGGGAAATCACACCGGAGCCGCAGGAGGGCGAGCGGGTGGTCTTCCGCTCGCACTTCTTGCGCGGCTTCAGCCTGCCAGTGAGCGCCTTCTTCCGCTCCTGGCTCGACTTCTATCAGCTCCAGCCGCACCATCTCACCCCCAACGCGGTGGTGCTGCTGTCCGCCTTAGTCACCCTGTGCAAGGGCTACCTCAGCGTCCTCCCCACCCTCGAGCTCTGGGGGAGTTCTTCCAGTCGAAGCTGGGCACGCGCATGCGGGGCGTGCCGGCTCAGACTGGCGCGTTCATCGCGTCGCGGAGATCGGTAGCCGACAACCCCTTCCCCGTCATCCCGCTAATCCAATCGGTGAAGAAGTGGCAGAAGTCGTACTTCTACGTGCGGAACATCGCTCCACGGGGCGACTACATCAACCTGCCGGCTTACGTAGCCGGCCCACCGGCGGGCAGGCTGCCCCAGTGGTCCTTCTGGGCGGTGACGCTGTCGCCGGCTGGAAACGCCGCCGTCGCCTGACTGCGGGTGATGGTCCAGTCGGAGGGCCCGACGGGGCCCGATCTTCTGACCGCGTTCGTCACGCGCCGGGTTCTTCCGCTCCAGAGCCGGCCTCATCTGATCTGTCAGATGAGCGGCCAGCTCGATCCGAGCCGAATGTGCACCAAGGAGATGCCGCGCGAGGAGGTCGCCTACATGGTGAACTACCTTGCGAACTGCAAGCTCACCGAAGAGTGGCAGTTCGGCAAGGAGCCATATAGTCGAGCCAATCCTCCGCCTACGGTATGTTCTCCTTGTCTCTTTTTCTCTCTCTTTGATTTGTTGCCGAGCACCTCTTGGCCGACTCTGACTTAGTCGGCTTGTTCTTCGGCAGAGCTCTCTACTTCGGCCGGCCGGCGGGTCAGACGCGGAGCGCCGATTCGTCCCCGACCGGACCAAACACGACCTGGAGGACCCCGACCTGAGGGCGGTCGGTATGGACGACGACATCGAGCCGGGGGGAGGCCAAGCCGGCGGCGAAGCAGGCGGCTCCGGGTTCAGTGCCACCTTTGACGACTGGCCGGACGACGATGAAGCCGAAGCCGTCCCGTGCCGCCAACCAGCATCTGGACGCGGCGCGGGTTCCTCCGCCGCGTAGCCTGCTCAGGGTGGAGGTCAGAAGCGTCGCGCCGCCCAGGGCTTGTTCGGCAGCCGAACGAAGAAACCCAGAGGCTGGGCGGCAGCCACCAGGCGGGAGGAGGCGACCGCAAAGGCGGCTCGCTTCCGCAAGGCGGTGAAGCAACCGCAGACCGTGTCGGCGTAAGCTCGCTTTCTTTGTGCACTCTCTTTCTTTCTTTGGTGGTTCTTGAGCTCTCGTATTTTTCTTCAACGATCAGAGCTTCGTTGTCACTTGAGCGGGCGGCTGCCGGCTCCGTCGTCGAGTCGCCAAGGGGCTCTGGGAGCACCACCCGCCGCGTGGACCCCCGCGCCGACCTCCAGGAGGCGACGGAAAGGAACACGCGGGAGGCGCGGGAGTAGCAGGAGGCTCGGGAGGCGGAGGCACGGAAGGCGGCCGCCGCCCAGGCGGCACGGGCGGAGGAGGCGGCGAAGGCACTCGCCGAGGCCGCAGCCAGGGCCCAGGCAGCGGCTGAGGCCGCGGCGGCGGCGGGGGAGGTTGTGATGGTCACCCCTCTGCGCGTCATGGCGCCTGGAGACATGGAGCCCTCGCCGGGGGGAGCCAGCGGCGACCAGCCAGGGCTGGGGGGAAGCGGCGACGACGTCATCATCTTGGAGAAGGCGCCAGAGCCGACCCCGCCAACTGGGGCGGCCCAAGGCTGCCGGCCTAATCCGCCGCCTGCACAGTCGTCGGAGGGCGAGCCGGCCGCGAGGGCTGAGGTGGCGGTCCGGGTGCCGCCGAGCCGGCGCGCGGGGAAGGCCGCGTCGGAGCCACAGCCGGCCGTGGGCTCCAGCTCGTCGGCCCAGGATGCGGAGGCGGCCAGCACAACCTCAGGGTGGACGCCAGGCGGAGGGACGGCCGTGATGAACGTGGCTGCGCAGGACGTCCGGACCCGGCTCCAAGGCCAAGCCGCGGTGCTGAGGCAGTTCACCGACGAGTTCCTCGCAACGCGGGCGCCCATCCGGGTTAGTATTCCCATCTTGCTTCTTCTTGATCTTGATTTCTCTCGTGGGGGCGCGTCAGCGCACCCACTGGGTGTAGTCCCCGAGTTCCGAGTCGGCTGCTGAGCAGGCGGCTTGGAACTTGTTGGTGGATTTGTCTTTTGCTATTTTTGTTCTCACTTCGGTCTTCTGTCCATCTTGCAGGACTACCACAACCTTCGAGCGGCCGCCTTCAACTCCCAGGCTCGGGAGCTGACTCAGAAGACTGCCGACCTTACTGAGAGCCGAGGTACGTGACTTGTTCTTTATCTTATGTGGGGGCGCGTCAGTGCACCCACTGGGTGTAGTCCCCGAGATTCGGGCCGACTGCTGAGCAGTCGAGTCGGATCTTCCTTGACGACTTCTTACTGTTCTTCTTCTTCTGCCGTCTCTGCAGCGGCGAACGCCAGTCTGAGGGCGCAGCTGGGGGAGTCCCAGACTGCTCTTCGTGTCAAGGATGCCGAGCTCGCCGCCTTGGTGCAGGAGCGCGACCGCCTGGTCAAGAAGCTGGCCGACCATGAGGAAAGCCAAAAGGCGGCACTGAAGGCGTCGCAGGACCGCGAAGCCAGTCTCCAGGCCGAGTTCGAGACGGAGGCGGCCGGCTGGGCAGAGGCCAGGCAGACTCTAGTATCTGGCTATGGCCAGATCGAAGATCTGGTTGACGGTAAGCTGCCTACCTCTTCGTCCTTTCTTGCCATCTGCCACTTTGGCTTGTTTTCTGATTTTGGTGTTCTTTTCTTCCTTTCTTCTTCTTGCTTGCGCAGAATATTTCCCTGGCTATTCTACTGCCGCCAACCAGGCCATCGAGGCCCGTCGCCAAGCGCGAAGGCAGGCCGGCTTTGAGATCTCGCCAACTGCCGGCCGCTCGCTGGAGGAACAGCTCCTGGCGATCCAGAGGGCGCAGGTCTTGGCCGCCCTCTGGCCTAGCCATGTGGTCCCTCGCACCCCCAGTCGAACTGCCGACTGGCTGGAGGTGGCAGTCGGCCGCTTCGAGGATTGGAAGGCCTCGGCGGCTCGCTCCGGTGCCAGGCGGGCGCTGGAGTTCGTCAAGGCTTGGTATCCCAGCCTGAGCCTGGACCAGCTGGCTACCTGGCGGCAGCAAGCCGACACGGAGCTGGAGCCAGCGCGGCCGGCCATCATTCGGCGGGCTTCGGCGATCGCCGACTACACCGACACCAGCGTCTTCGCCCCCGAGGTGGACGACAATGGAGTCGCCCAGCCGGAAGAGTGGTTCGGACTGGACCCGGCGTACGGTGAGGACTCGGCGGAGGAGATCGACTCCAGGGACGAGGGCGAAGAGGAGGAGGAGGAGGGTGAAGACGCCGAGCCGGCTGATGGAGCAGCCGGCCAGCCTCAGCCTGACCGCGCCTGCAGCACTACGTCGCGCGCGAGTGCGTCTCCTGCCGCAGGTGGTGGTCAAGCCAGGACCCGCTAGTCGGCCACTCCTTCAGCCGGCGAGGCCGCCTTCACCGACCAGCTCGGCCTCCATGTCGCGCCCTAGTCTGCCGTCTTTTGCTTTTCCTGTCTTGTTACTCTTTAGAACAATGCTTGGTTAAATTCGCACAATTCCACCCACTGGGTGTATTCGAACTTATGTCTGTTGCCGGCCTGTTAGCGGCTTTATGTATATATAACTTATGCATTTGGCCTTTCCTTGTACTTTTGCTTTTTGTCCTTCTGCTTTTTCCTTTGCCGCCCTCCCTTGGTCGCCGCCTCCCCAGTCAAACAGTTGCTCTGCAATCTGTAGCCGGGGGAGTGCCTGGCCGATTGGGGAGGGGGAAGTACATTAGCTCTCCTGGACTAAAGCTAAGTTTTTTAGTAAGCCGGCCAGACGGCTGTTCTGGCAGCCGGCAGGCATTTTTGGAGGCCGTCTTTTTGCTATATAGGTTCGTTGTTCCTTAGCCATTTTTCGTGTGGGCATCCTTTCTGTCTTCCCTCTTGCTAGTCGGACAATCAGTTCTTTGAGCTGCGACTTTCAACAAGAGAGGACGTGGGAGCCGGCGCACTACTTTTCTGACTTCAGGAAGAACTTTCGATATAGCTCAAGGCGGCCAGTCCCCGGGCCGACTAGTCGAACCCGGTGCCGGACAAGAATTCAAAATGTAATAATACATTCATGGATATGACACTCGTCATTCATAGATAAATAAAAGGCAGTCCCCGAGTACTGTTCGGGGGGCCTGTGGGTTTGTACTTAATACAAAAGGGTAGCGTGATACATACTGCTTTTCAGCTGTAAAATCGTCTTAGGAGGTTTGCGTTCCATGGTCGCTCCGACTCCTTGCCGGAGTCGTCTTTCTTGCGTGCTCTTGGTTTTTGCGCATCGATCAAGTAGTAGGAGTCGTTGCCGAGTGCCTTGCTGACGAGGAAGGGGCCTTCCCAAGGGGCCGAGAGCTTGTGCTGGCCGGCTGTTCGCTGGATCAGCCGGAGCACAAGGTCGCCCTCTTGGAAGGATCTTGGCTTGACCTTGCGGTTGTAGTAGCGGCGCAACCCTTGCTGGTAGATGGCGGACCGGCTGAGTGCTAACAGCCGGCCCTCTTCCAGTAGGTCCACGCCGTCTTCTCTTGCTTCTTTGGCCTCCTCCTCCGTGTACATGGTGATCCGAGGCGAGTCGAACTCGATGTCTGTTGGGATGACAGCCTCGGCACCGTACACGAGGAAAAATGGAGTGAAACCGGTTGACTTGTTGGGTGTAGTGCGCAGGCTCCAGAGGACAGCCAGCAGCTCTTCGAGCCAGCAGCTGGCCGATCGCTCCAGTGGTACAACCAGTCGGGCCTTGATGCCGGAGAGGATGAGTCCATTTGCTCGCTCGACCTGGCCGTTTGACTGCGGGTGGGCAACGGACGCTAAGTCCAGTCGGATGCCCTGCGTCGCGGAGAAACGTGCCAGTGCTCCTTTTGCGAAGTTCGTGCCGTTGTCGGTGATGATGCTGTGCGGCACGCCGTACCGAGTGGTGATGTCGGTGATGAATGTCACGGCAGTCGGCCCGTTCAGCTTCTTAATCGGCTTGGCCTCGATCCACTTTGTGAACTTGTCCACAGCGACCAGTAGATGTGTCAGGCCGCCGCGGGCTGTCTTGAAGGGGCCCACCATGTCCAGTCCCCAGACGGCAAAAGGCCAGGTGAGGGGAATGGTCTTGTGTGCAGAAGCCGGCAGGTGTTGCTTGGAACTAAAAACTTGGCATCCTCTGTAGCTCTTGACTATATCTTTAGCAGCCTCCAAGGCAGTCGGCCAGAAGAAACCATGGCGGAAAGCCTTGGCCACAAGGGATCTTGAGGCTGCGTGGTGGCCGCACTCGCCTTGGTGGATGTCTTTGAGGATTGCCACTCCTTTTTCTGGCTCGACACAACGCTGGAAGACTCCAGTGACGCTGCGCTTCACAAGCTCTCTGTTGATTACTGTGTATGCTGCGGCTCGTCGTTGCACTAGTCGTGCTGAGATCTCATCAGCCGGCAGCTCTCTGCTGACTAGGAACTTGAGGATGGGCTGGGCCCATGAGGGAGCTGTGACTTCCTCTTCTGTTAATGTGGCCACCATGACTAGGGTGGGTGGGTTGGGTGGCGTTGAATTGGAGTCGGCCACCGCTTCCTATGTCGTTGTAGTCCCCGGGCCGACTGCTGCAGTCCCCGAGCCGGGTTCTGAAGTCCCTGGGCCGGGTGCGACTACGGTAGTCCCCGGGCCAGTTGTCGAAGTCCCCGTGCCGCCTGCGGGATTTCTCCAGTCGGATCCGGCTGTATCTGGCGCAGGCGGTACGAAGATGGAATCCGACTCTGGAGACGGCTTGATGGACGGCTTGAGGAGGCGCTGGAGGGAGACGCCAGTCGGTATGGCTTGTCGGGTGGAGCCGATCCGTGCTAGGGCATCTGCTTGGTCGTTGTCGGCCCTTGGCACGTGAAGGAACTCGCACCCCTCGAAATATCCGCTTATCTGCTGGATGAGGAATCGGTAGCTCGCCATGTTCGCGTCCTTGGCGTCCCAGTAGCCAGATGATTGCTGGACCACCAAGTCCGAGTCGCCGTAGCACAGGATCCGGCGTATGCCAAGCTCTTTGGCTAGCCGGAGCCCGTGTACGAGCGCCTCGTACTCGGCCATGTTGTTGGAGGCGGCGAAGTGGATCTGCAGCGTGTACTTGAGCTTGTCGCCCTTGGGAGAGGTGAGGACGATGCCAGCTCCCAAGCCGGTGCGCATCTTGGACCCGTCAAAGTGCATCCGCCAATAGGTGGAGTCGGGAGCCGGCGGTAAGTACTGGGTCTCGGCCCAGTCGACGAGGAAGTCGGCCAACGCTTGCGACTTGATGGCGGTGCGGGGTTGATAAAAGATCGTGTAGGGCGCCAATGCAATGGCCCATTTGGCCACCCGGCCGGATGCATCCCGGCTGCCTATGATCTCGGCGAGCGGGGCGGTGCACACGACCGTGATGGGGTGCTCTTGGAAGTAGGGCTTCAGTTTCTTGGCAGCGAAGTACACCCCATAGCACATCTTCTGGTAGTGCGGGTAGTTTTGCTTTGAGCTGGATAGTACTTCGCTGAGATAGTAGACCGGCCTCTGGACTAGCTGGGCTCGGCCTTCCTCCGGGCGCTGGACCACAACAACAGTGCTGACGACTCGGCTAGTCGCGGCGATGTAGAGGAGCATGGGCTCCTTCTTAGTCGGCGCAGCCAGGACAGGCGGAGTGGTCAGCATTTTCTTCAACTCATGGAAGGCTTGGTCGGCTTGATCATTCCACTCGAAGTGAGTGGACTTCTTCATGAGTCGGTACAGGGGGAGGGCCTTCTCGCCTAGTCGGCTGATAAAACGATTCAGAGAGGCTAAGCAGCCAGTGAACTTCTGCACATCTCGCAGTTTGGTGGGAATCTCCATCCTCTCGATGGCCTTGATCTTGACGGGGTTGCACTCAATGCCGCGTTCGGAGACCAGGAAGCCTAGCAGCTGGCCGGCTGGCACTCCGAACAGGCACTTCTCGGGGTTGAGCTTGATCTGGAATCGGCGCAAGTTGGCGAATGTTTCTTTCAGGTCTTCCAGCAAGGTACCGCGCTTCTCTGTCTTCACCACAATGTCGTCTACGTAGACGTGGGCATTTCTGCCGAGTTGTTTCAAGAGGCATTTCTGCATGCAACGTTGAAAAGTGGCACCGGCATTTCTCAAGCCGAATGTCATTGTCAGGTAGCAGAAAGCTCCAAAGGGTGTGATGAAGGCAGTCTTCAGGCGGTCAGCCGGGTCCAACTTGATCTGATGATACCCTGAGTATGCATCCAAAAAACTTAACAACTCGCATCCGGCTGTGGAGTCTATCACTTGGTCAATCCGTGGCAGAGCAAACGGATCCTTTGGGCAAGCCTTGTTCAAACTCGTGTAGTCTATACACATACGCCACTTGTTATTCTTCTTCAGAACCAGAACTGGGTTGGCAAGCCACTCTGGAAAGAACACTTCCATGATAAAGCCGGCGGCAAGGAGCTGGGCTATCTCTTCTCCCACAATTCTTCGCTTCTCTTCTGACAGTCGGCAGAGGGGTTGCTTGACCGGCTTCGCATCAGCTCGGACATGTAATTTGTGCTCGGCGAAATCCTTCGGGACACCCGGCATGTCTTTGGGGACCATGCAAAGATGTCTCGATTCTCACGGAGGAAGTCGACGAGCTCGCCTTCCTATTTACTGTCCAAGTTCGCCCCAATCAAAGCGAACCTCTCCGGGTTCTCCGGGTCCAGAGGTATCTTCTTCGTCTCTTTGGCAGGCTGGAAGGAGCCCTGCGCATCACAATCCTTGGGGTTGGGGGACAAGGCCGGCTGCTTGCCGGCCATGGCCACAACCCGTTCCAACATCTTCTTTTCTTCTGCCACCACGAGGGACTCGGCCAGCCGGCTACTGGCCATGGCGCACTCGATGGACTTCCTGTAGTCGCCGGCTACCGTGATGATCCCCTTCAAGCTCGGCATCTTCATCTTCAGGTAGGCGTAGTGGGGCACAGCCATGAACTTGGCCAAAGCAGGTCGGCCAAGCAGTGCATGATAGGGGCTCTCCAAATCCACTACCTCGAACCATATTGCTTCCCGGCGGAAATGATCTTTGTCTCCGAAGAGAACATCTATTTTGATCTTGCCGATTGGAGAGCAAGACAGGCCGGGAACGATACCATGGAAGACGGTGCGGCTCGTCATGAGCTGCTTCGCTTTGATGTTCAGCTTCTCCATGGTGTCGCGGTACAGTATGTTGATACTGCTTCCGCCGTCTATCAGGACGCGGGAAAATCTGGCAGCTCGCCTCTCCGTCGCGAGCGTGACGTCCAAGAACATTGCATAGGAGCCAGGCGAAGGCATCACCTCTGGGTGGTCGGCCTGGCTCCAGCTGATTGGCTTTTCTGACCAGTGCATGAACTCGGCGGTGCTAGAGGCGACTGCGTTAACTTCTTGATGCTGTCGGCGCCGACTGCGCTTGTCGTTGGCTTGACTGGTGAAGACGACGTAGGCGGCATGCTCTTCGGGGAATTCGTCTTGGATGGCGCCGACTGCCGGCCGAGCCGCCGGCTGCTGGGGGGCTAGAGGCGGCGGGCCGGGAGGCGGAGGCGGCAGCATCCCTTCGCCCTTGGTGATGCGAGTGAGCCAGTGGCATTTCCGGGTTGTGTGGTTGGACGGCTTCGCGCCGCTGTGGAACTTGCAGGGGGCGTCGAGAGCTTGTTCATAGGAGAAAGACGGCTGCCAGGGCGGCCGGCCGCCCTTCTTCTTGGGAGCGGGCCGTTCTTCGGGCTGCTCGTCTTCAACTGTGGCCACTTGCCGACTGGAGGAAGTCGGCATGGGGCCCTTGCGCTTGTGGTCGTTCTGGTAGGGGCGCCGATTAGGGTCGCCAGCCAGCGTCTTGGGAGCCGGAGCGATCACCTTCCCAGAGGCGTCTACTCTCAGCTCGGTCTTCATCGAGGAGTCGGCAGTGGCGTACTTGTCGGCGATGACTAGTAACTCGTCGAGGGTAGCCGGCTCGTCGCAGAGGAGTCGGTGCTTGAGGAGGGTGCCCTCTCGGCACCCGGCGGTGAAGTACTCGATGGCCTGGACCTCGTGCACTCCCTCGCAGGAGTTGCGGAGCTCGGCCCATCGCGTGAGGTAGTCACGGGTCGACTCGTTGGGCCCTTGTACGCAGAGGGAGAGCTGGCGAGGCTTGGGAGGCCGCTTGTAGGTGCTGGTGAAGTTGCGGACGAAGACTTCGGTGAAGTCCAGCCAACTGTTGATGCTGTAGGGCTTGAGGCTGTTGAGCCATGTGTGTGCCATGCCTTGCTGCATGAGGGGGACATACTTCACGGCGACGCGCCGATTGCCGTTGGCTATGCTGACGGCCGTGGAGTAGTCGATGAGCCAATCTTCCAGCTTCACCGAGCCGTTGTACTTGGGCGTGTCTCTGGGGAGCGAGAACCCTTTGGGGAAGGGCTCGTCGCGGATGCGGGGGCCAAAGCATGGCGGGCCGACATCGTCTTCTTCTTCTAACACCAAGGATCGAGCAAGGCGGTCGATCCTGTGGCGGCCGTCATTCTCGCTGACTCCTTCTCGGCGGCCGAGTCGGTCGCCAAGAGTCGGATGTGTGATGGGCGGCGGGGTGAGGCGTCTTTCTCTTCGAGGCGGAGGAGGGGGAAGATTTCCTTGGTGTTCCACTTCTCGAGGGCGGCCCTCCGCGTCGCGCTCGATGGTGATGCGAGTCCGGCTGCGGCTAGCAGCCGGCTCCTTGTCTTTCTTCTGGCGCGCGCCGCTCGCAGTCGGCGAGCGGGACGTCGCGGCGTGCTCCCGGCGCGGGCGATGACTATCGGCACGGGCGCCGGCTTCGTGCCGTTCTGCAGCCGCGTCGATCAGCTACTGGATCCGTCTTGTCATGTAGGGGAGCTCGTCGGCTCCCAGCCCATTGAGCTCCTCTGCAGCCGCCTGAGCGGCTCGCAGATTCTCGAGCGGGGTGGCGTAGACGGGGCGATCCGCGCCCAGCATGCTGGCAACGGCCGCGCCGCGCTTCTGGACGAAGCCGGCTCGGCTCGGGCCGCTAGGTGGCGGCACGGTCGACTTCGCACTGGTGGGCCGCGGTGAGGCGTCTCATGGAGGCTATCTTCTGGCCCTCCGCGATGAGGGCAAGGCGACGTGCCTCCAAGGTCTCGGCGTCGGGATCGGCCGGGATGGGGACGGAGAGGTCGTGCATTGCCGCTTGCAGGGCGTCGTGGGCGTTCTCGCCCGAGTTGGCGACGTGGCTGATGACCAGCACTTCGGTGACAGCGCTGCTGCCTCTGTTAGCTCGAGGGAGGGGGTCGTCGAAGACCACCACGTCGGAGGGGTAGGCGTCAAGCGATGTTGTGTTGGAGTCGATGAGCATCGGGTCGGTGGAGCCGACTGACTCCATGTGTGCAGCAGGCTCGCTGGAGACGTGAAGCTGGTCGAGGAGGCTGACGAGGCGGCTCTCGGCGTAATCGGTGCCTGCGTCGGATGCAAGCTCGTCGGAGATGCGAGTCTCGCCGAGCAGATCGGCGAGGCGGCTCGCTGCGCAGGCGTCGTCGACGCCTTGCAGCGCGTCGAGGCAAACGCCATCGGGCGCAGCAGGCTGGCTGCGCTCGCGGGGGAGGAAGAGGGTTCCCGTCTAGAAAAGGTCTCCGGACGACGGTGCACCTGGCCCCACGGTGGGCGCCAAATGTCGGGTGATTGGTGCGACATATGCCAAGGGATGGCTTATCATTGTGGGTGCCAATAAAACGTCGCCGGTGCCTGGAAACGGAATGAGGCGAAGACATGCACGCCGGCGGATCTTACCCAGGTTCGGGGCTCTCCGAGGAGATAACACCCCTAGTCCTGCTCTGCGGGGTCTCCGCATGATCACTAGATCGGTGAAAGTAGCTACAATCTCTCCTAGAGCTGTTTGGGGTCAAGGGAGAAGAAGAACAAGGCTAGCTCTTACTTCTCTCTATCTATGGTGTGTGTGCTATGCTTAGAAGCCAACTATGCTTAGAGGCCAACCCTTTGCATGGGTGCTCCGGGGGGTTTATATAGGCCTACCCCCCGGGGGTACAATGGTAATCCGACTGGGAGCTGGTCCCAGCCGTCAGTGTACGCTTGCCGGCTTCTCCGCCGGCTGCTGGGTCCCGCCGGCGGGTGGGCCCCACCGGCTGCCGGCTTCTTGGTCGACAGGCCGGCCCCACCGCCTAGGATCTTGTCGGCGGCTGCTTACTGTAGCCTCGCCTCTGATGAGGAGGGCTTTGTCGAGGTAAGCGTGGCTACAGTGGGCCGCCTCGGGGGCTCTCACTGTAGCCTTACCTCGTCTTGTCTCCTTAATGGGGCTCCTGATTCGAGGAAGGGAGTAGCCGGCTTCTGGGGGCCGGCTACGCTCTTGGCCGACTGGGAAAGGCCGGGCCGCCTTCATGCCTCCCTCTGGCTGAAGGGGCCCGTCGCCCGTGGGCCGTACGGGAGTATGTCGTGGATGACGTCGTGGCTAGCATGGCTACAGTGCCGGGCCGCACGGGAGACGGCCGTCCCGTACGGCCTCCTGTAGCCACGCCTGCCTCGGGCTTCGGGGGTAGTGGGCCGCACTGTGGCCTCACCCCGTCTTGTCGCCGTTATGGGGGAACAACTTTGGTGGTTGTGGTCTCAGCCGGCTCCTAGGAGCCGGCGTCCTTCTTGCCCGGCTTCTTGGAGTCGGCCACCCCATAGTCGTCCTGGGGAGAGGTTGCTTGAGGCGGGCTCGCCTTCCGGGAGTCGGCTTCAGAGGTAGCCGACCAGGGAAGGCGGCCCAAATGCTTGGAGTGCTTGAAGGCCCAAAGGCCTGACAATTTTTCTGAAGAGCCAGGGGTAGTCGGTTAGGCTACCCGTGGCCATTTACTCCGACACATAGTTTCCTTTCCAATCTGAGTATGCCATTTCTCTAAAGTCCTTCAAATGATCGTTTGCGATTTTCCTTGGGCCGGTTTAGAGAGTTTCAATGATCTTTGTATCAAAAGTAATTCTTTTTGCCGCTTAAGGGAATATTTCTACGAGCCACCTTCCCTAAGGTGCCCCGTTATGGAATCGTAGCAATTATTTCCTCGCTACTTTGAACTCTTGTCCCATCTTACCCAAGCGTGGAATTGTTGCCTACCAACTTGAACTTTCGCCATCTGTCTCTTCCCATCACCCTGATGCATGTTTTGCCTCTCAGCTCCAGAGATGTTTCTATGTCCCATTCCGTGGGTTGATTGTGAGTTGCTCGATCTTTAAGAAGATCGATCCTTCTAGAGTTTTCCCTTTCCTCTTGTTGTCTTGTCGGTTGGAGTTCTCAGAGCAAGACATTGAGACAAAGATGGTGATCGAATCAACGTTCTTATGGAGTGCAACTTGGATTGTGAAGATTGTGTTAGCTTGTGTCCCCTCTGTCTTCTTACCCTACGCTTGAATCTCGGGACGAGATTCTTGTTTAGTGGGGGTGAGTTGTCAGATACCGAGTTCTGGTTTGCTCTAGGCTAGCTAGTCATGTGTGCATCATGTTTAAATTTCAATGAATTTGAAATGGGGACATGTGAAAGCCTCTGAAATCATTTCTGGAAAAGACCAAGATAAAAATTGCTTCAAATAGGTCCAAGAAAATGTTCATGTTTCTCTATGGAAATATTGGCCAGAATTAAAATTCAAACCAATATTTTTAGGAGGTCATAAATATTTATTTTGGGCATTTGAAGCTAATGCAATAACTATTTGCATTGGATTTATATTTGCTATATATCGAATATGTGTCCAATAATTCTGAGAAATTGTGAGGGGCTTTGGGATAATCCTTTCAGTCCCTGCAAAATTATCAGAAGAAACCAAAATGGTTTAGTGCTTAAAACTAAATCAAAACAAATAAAAGGAAAAATAGAAAACAGAGAAGAGAGAGAGATTTACCTGGGCTTACCTGGCCGGCCCAGTGGGCCGCCCAGCCCACTAGCCTGGTGTCAGTCATCCCCAACCTCTGCTAGTAGGCAGAGGAGGGAGACAGCGCACGCGCGCCCGTGCGCCACCTCCTGCTTCGTGCTGGCGAGCTCTCCCTTTCCCCCTCGCCCCACGGAGACGCCCTGAGACCTCTCTCCCCTCCCCCCTCACTCGCTGCTCTCTCTCCCCTCCTCTGTTACTCTCCCCGCAGCACACCCGAGCGCGCTCGTCGCCGCTGCTCGCTGTCACCGCGGCCACCGTCCACCACTCGCCTCGCTGATGCGTCCGGAAGAACCGCAACACTGCCCACATCCCCTCCGCCGACTCACGCCTCGCCAGAAGCCCTGCTCCATCGTCACTGCATCGTCTTCAACCTCTCGGTTGCCGAGATCGCCGGCGACCTCCCGTCGTCACCAGCCCTCCCCGAGCTCGACGAGGCTACCGCTGCAACCGCCGTGAGCTCCCAAACCAAACCCCCCTTTCCTCTGACCCGTTTGCACGCTGTAGCCGCGTCCCGCCTGTGATCGAACGCGCCGTCGCTTGCGCTCGCCGCCGATGACGCTCCGGCGACCAAATGGTCTGCCCGGTGCGTCCAACCCACTCACCGCATCACGTAGGCCACCGCTAGTGCCTCAGCTCGCTTGGTCGCACACCGCAACGCTGCCCGCACCCACGCCCGAACTCCGGGGGCCGCAACCGAGCTCGCTGCCGTCGACTCCGGCCACCCAAGGCCCAACCACGTCCACCAACGGACGCGCCGTTGCGCCAGCTACCGTAGAGCCCAACGGCGCCTCGAACGGTGCCCCGTAGAGGAAAGCCGAGGCACAAGAGTGCCGCTGACCTCGCCGGCGGCTAACCGCCGGCGTGTTAGGCCTGTTGACCAGGGGTTTGACCTCCCCTGGGTCATTGACATGTGGGGCCAGCCCCTGCTAATTTCCTAGTTTAGGTTTAACTAAAATAGGATTAGCCCCTATGACACTGACATGCGGGCCCCACCGTCCAGGTTTGACCTGGACCGCCCAGTTGACCTGCTGACGTCATTGTGACATAAAGCTGACGCTATAAATCATTTTCTGGATTTATTCTTATTCAGGAAATTCCAGAAAATCCTATAAACTTCTAAAAATCATAGAAAATCAACCGTAACTCCAAATGAAATAATTTATATATGAAAAATTATCAGAAAAATCCAATCTATCCATTTATGCTACTTTCATGCATGAAAAACCAACTTATACCTGCTGTATAAGTGAAAACATTCAAATGGCATTTTAAATGCTCAAACTAGAGTTTGCATTTGAACCTTTGGTTCAAATGGACTCCCTTGCACTTGTTGCTAGCTGCATTAGCTCAATTCACAACATATTGCCATGTCACATGCATGCATCATATTGTTGCATTGCATTGATTGTGTTTCCTCTCTGTTGCCGGTGTTTGTCCCCTCTCAGTAGACGACGTTCCGACGATTTGATCGATGACACTGATGAAGAGTTTTGCTATCTTCAGAAGTGCCAGGCAAGCAAAACCCCCTTGTCCATTCCGATACAAACCCACTCTCTCGCTCCTGCTCTCTTTTACTGCATTAGGACAACAACGATTCATCTGTTACCTCCTGCGGTAGTTGAACCCCTTATCCTCTGCATGACCTGTCATTGCCACAGTAAATAGATGAAACCCACTAGCATGAGTAGGAGTTGTTTGAGCCCTGATGTGCCTACTCATTCATGCCTGTTTGTCATGCCTGCTATTGCTTAGAGTTGTGTTAGGTCTGATTCATCGGGGATGAATTGTAATGTGGTGAACATGTCCTACTGTTGAGAGCTAAGTGTGTGAACACGATTTGGTAAAGGTAGCGGTGAGAGGCCATGTAGGAGTACATGGTGGGTTGTCTCATTGAAACCGTCCTCAGGAACTGAGTTCTGTGTTTGTGATCCATGAACAGTTACTACCACACATTGGAATGCTTAAGTGCCCCTCTCGACTTATTAATCAACTTGATCTCTGTCCAGGAGTTGCAACTAGTTTCTGGTGTTTGTAGGTAGGGTTAGTAGTCTACCAAGTGGCACCCGGTAGAGGTGGGCTTGGGACAGACTAGGCACACGTGGCCTGGTGTACCGAGTGGCACCCGGATGGTGGGCTCGGGAACCCTGCACACATCGTTTGGGGCCGTGAGCGACACCCCGGCCGGATCTCCTTGCGGATGGAACCCGAATAGGCGATAAACCTGGACGAGAGACTTGTGCGGTTAGTCAGGTCGTGGCCGACTCCCTCGCCAGGCTTCCACTTGAAGGTTGCCGAGGTACACGACGTGTACATGGTGGTAAGTGGCGAGAGCGTGTGTGACGAAGTACACCCCTGCAGGGTTAATATGATCTATTCGAATAGCCATGTCCGCAGTAAAGGACTTCTGGGTTGCCTGTACAGTTCATAGACAAGTGAAAGTGGATACTCTAAAATGCGCAAGATAAGCGTGAGTGCTATGGATGGCGTTCTCGTAGGGAGACGGGAGCGGATCCATAGTGGTCTATTGATATGGTGAATTTGTGGACTCGTGTGCGCCACCTCAAAAGAGTTACTTGCAGTCGTAGTTCAGGATAGCCACCGAGTCAAAGCTGGCTTGCTGCAGTTAAACTCCACCACCCCCTTTGTTGATACCGATGCATATGTAGCTAGTTCTGATGTAAGTCTTGCTGGGTACATTTGTACTCACGTTTGCCTATTTTATGTTTTGCAGAGAGACGTCAGTCTCGCTAGTAGTTCTGTGTGGACTTCGACATTTAGCTTGATACCTCAGCTATGATCTTGTGCCGTCGGTAGGGTCTGGTAGATAGTCAGGCTTCTCAGCCTTTTTCATTTATAGATGTCTGTACTCAGACATGTTAAGCTTCCGCATGTGCTTTGACTTGTATGCTCTGAATGTTGGGTCATGAGACCCATGTTTGTAATATCTCGCTCTTCGGAGCCTAATGAATAAATACTCGGGAGTCGTAGAGTCTTGTTGTGATGCCATGTTGTATTTGCACATATCGAGCATATTGTGTGTATGATTGAAATGCTTGGTATGTGTGGGATTCGACAACCTAGTTGTTTATCCTTGGTAGCCTCTCTTATGGGGAAATGTAGTCTTGTGCCTCCATGAGCCATAGTAGTCCGCTACAGCCCGGTTCACCGGAGTCCTGCTAGCCCAGCACTACTGCTCCGGAACACTTGACTGGCCGGCATGTGATTCACTTCGTTCCTGTGTCTGTCCCTTCGGGGAAATGTCACGCGGTGACATCCGGAGTCCTGCCTAGCCTGCTACAGCCCGGGTTCCCGGACTCCTGTTAGCCCAGTGCTACAGCCCGGATTCACACGCTGCTGACCGACATGCTCGATGTTGATTCATGTATGCATGTCCCCGTAAGTTAGTGCCACTTTGGGTTCATGACTAGTCATGTCGGCCCGGGTTCTCTGTCATATGGATGCTAGCGACACTATCATATACGTGAGCTAAAAGGCGCAAACGGTCCCGGGCCATGGTAAGGCGACACCCGTGGGAATACCGTGCGTGAGGCCACAAAGTGATATGAGGTGTTACCGGCTAGATCGATGTGACTTGGAATCGGGGTCCCGACAAGCCGCCAAAACCAAACCAGCGCCGGCAGGGCCGCATGCTTCCGCCTCCCACGGCTGGCTGCGCCTCAACGCACGCATCGCCGCCCCACCGTCTCCGAAATCGTTAACGCCGACGTCCGAGGCCTTGCCGTCGTCCTCCGCGCGCTTTGGTGCGCTCGCCGCGGCGCCGCCCTCTCGCATTGTCAACATGGTCAATAAACAACAGGAATCGGCAGAAGTACGTGGAGAAGATGACATTAGGGCCCACCATGTCAGCGTACGGAAAAATAAAATGCTCCCTCCTAGTGTTTTCCTGACATCTGGGACCCACAACATTGTGAGCGTATATAGTCAATAGACAATAGAACAGCATAAGATCGGCTGACACCTGGGACGTAGCAGCTCGAGTAGTATTTTTTTTGTTATTGTTGAGACGGAGCAGGGTTTGAACTGGGTTGTGGCCCGTCTAGCCTAGGTTTATATTTTATGTTCACCATGTGACCAGCCCAGCTATTTTTTCTTTGTGAAAATGAGCCCAGTTTATTTTTACTGAAGAATACCCAATCCAGGCCAACTTATTTTTCCACGCCCTGATGGGCTGCAACTCTTTCAAGACGCCTGCAAATCTTGAAAGTAATATTAAATGGGTTGTAAATATAAAAACAGATGATAAATTGGCAATTACTTTATAATTTCTGAATTTTTCAAATTTTCAGATTCCTATTTCACTGGGCATTAACCTAATTTAAATATATCTTCACAGTACTTTAAATCTGGCTCGACATTTCGGTACAAAAATAGTTTGGACCCACAGAAATATGCGAAATTGGCCCTGGCCAAACAAAAAAAACAGACTACAATAAATTGCATAAGAGGTCTCAATGAGCTATATATAAATTATTAAAAAAGAGGGAATGGTCTGACTTATGGGCCTATTAAGTTGGCGCGTATGCAAGATTTTTTTAGTTCTTATATACTTCAACAAACGATTCTAGCAGACGTAACCGTTGGATGTCAATCCAACGGCCGTCTTGTTTCTTCAATCTCTGTTCTTCTTGCTACAGTCGCCAAATCTAGCGCCGACGGGACTGCCTGCTCCCGCCTCCCGTGCAGGCCTCACCGCCCCCTACTACTCCCACCGCTGGCCAGGGCATCCCTCTACTCACCCACACCCCCTGTTATTCTGCGGCGACGGCAGCCTCACATCGCAGCCGAACCAGTGAACCCCCGTACTCCTCTCCGCGTGGGCATCCACTGTCGCGTCTTCCCTGGCTCCGCGTCGTCCCCTTCCTAGGCCTCGCCGTCGTCCACTGCCCTGGTGCTCTCGGCGCGGCGTGGTCAACGTGGTCAAGGAACGACTTCCATCGGAAGAGTACTGTCATGGAGAGGCTGACAGCTGGGTCCACGGCAGCCGCAAGGAAGTGCCTCCTTATTACGCGGAAAATAATTATTCCTCCACCTGACAGTAGGGACCCACCGGACGGGCAACTGTATTTCACAAAAAAAACATATCCCCCTGACTGCTGGGACCTACCAGCTACATGTTCGCACGCAAGGAAGTGCATCCAGGCAAAAAAATTGATTCGCCCCCTGACTGCTGGGACCCACCAGCTACATCTTCGCACGCAAGGTAGTGCCTGACAGTCGGGACCCACCCGGTCGAGGCGTACGTAGCGTTGTCATTCTGGTCGCGAACGTGTACATACATACTGGTCGATGTAGAGGCGCGCACCTGTCGTAGTAGAGGCGCGCACGTAGCATGTACACGTATGTACAACGGCCAGTGTGCAAGAAAGAAAATACAGCCATGTACATACATACGGGCAGGGTCTCGAACGCCTACTGCGCATACGTACGGCCAGGGCTCGTGTACATGGTTGGGTCGGAACGGAGAAACAGCGTCGTCATCGTGTTCATGGGGAGCCAACCGGCTGGGTCAGAACGGAATGCGCCGTCGTGTTCATCGGGAGGGCTTGGACGGAACAGCCGATGGAAACGAGGCCTGGCGTACCGTAGAATGGAGGAAACAGCCTTGTGTTCGACCGGCCAAGTTCGAAACGGGATCCTGTTCATCGCAAGGGGTCTGGCATACCGCAAAATGGAGGAAACGGACCTCCTATGGTCGAAACAGGGGTCCTGTTGATCGGGGGGTGTGGCGTACCACAAAACGGAGGAAACGGACTTGTGTTGGAGTGCTACGGTCGAAACGGGGGTCCTGTTCATCGGGAGGGGTGTGGCGTACCGCAAAACGGGACTCCACGAGATACTGTTCATCTCCATCGTAGACCCCCTCCAGCCTCTACGGGCTACTGTTCATCCACTGTCGACCTCCTCCAGCCTCCACCTGCGACAGTTCATCCACGAGCTCCTGTTCATCCAGCCTCCAACGCGCGCTACTCCACCGGCTATTGTTCAACCAGCCCTCTCCACGGGCTCCTGTTCAACCACCCCTCCACAGGCTACTGTTCATCCTGCCCTCCACCGTCTACTGTTCATCCTGCCCTCCACGGGGTGGTCCTGTTCATCCTGCCCTCCACGGGGTCCTGTTCATCCAGCCGCAACCGGCTCGAACGATCGGGGTCCTGTTCGTCCACCCCCACCGGGACTGTTCATCCAAACCCCCCAGCAACGCTCACTGTTCATCCAGAGGCAATGCCACGGGGTCCTGTTCATCCACCCCCACCGGGAACTGTTCATCCAACCCCCCCGAAACACTCACTGTTCATCTAGAGGCAGCATCGATCGGCTTTAGTTAGCAGCAGTAGCGAAGGAATCGCTCGATCGGGTTCAGTTAACAGCCATCGATCGATCGATCGGGTTCAGTAACACGTAGCCTGCAGTGCAATCGCTCGGGTTCAGTTAGATCCCAACGTCTCGCTCGGGTTCAGTTAGAGCCCAACGCCTCGCACACACGCGCGTACGTACGAGAGAAACGCGCATCGCTCGGCCCCCGACCACCCACCGTAACCGGGGACTCCCCGATATTTTCCGCACCCTCGCTTCTACCACGGTTTTTCTGTCATGGATGGCCCAAAGAATGTCATGCAGCTGCGTCTCCGGCCCGCCCAGGACGAAAAGCCCATTTTCTGTCATGATTTTTTGTCATAGAAGTAGGACCCCACCACATCTATGATGATACCGGGTTTTGTCACAATTATCGTCATAGAAGTGTCATAAGTATGACAAAAGATTTCGTTCGGCCCAAAATGTCACGGATGTGTCTTTTTTTTTTGTAGTGTCAAGGGTGGCGCTTATAGTGAAAGTACCATCAACGCCAGCCAGCCCTGCCGAGACCTTCTTTACTTGGGGTGCAGTAACCTTGGATCTCTTTCTTGCTGTTGGCATACTCCGGCACATCGTCAATGGGTGTCGTGCACTCGGAGGGGGCATGCTTCCCGGACTCCTTGCCAGAGGTCCTACAATCCCTCTTCTTTCCTTTGCTTTCCTTGGCGGGAGCCGCTGCTGCCGCAGCCTCTGCTGTGACTGCATCCCGGTACATCTTGTCCACGCAGATAATTGCATCCTTCTCATCTGATGGGATAGTGATGACTCCCTGTGGCCCAGGCATCTTCAAAGTGTTATAAGCATAGTGGGATGCTGCCATAAACTTAGCCAGGGCAGGGCGTCCCAGAATCCCATTATACGGCAGGGGGAGATCAACCAAATCAAACACAATCTTCTTAGTCTGATAGTTCAGTTCTCTCCCAAACGTCATCGGCAATGTAATCTTCCCCTTAGGATGGCTCCTGCCAGGATTGACTCCTTGAAATGTGCCGGCAACTTCTAGCTCTTCTTCTCCTATCTGAAGCTTGTTGATGACTGCCGGGGAAATCAGATTCAACTCGGCCCCACTATCCACTAACATCTTTATGACCTTGTGGTTGCGAATTGTTGGGGAGACCAACAATGGCAAACACCCTACCGCAGTGGTGCGACCAGGGTGATCGTCCTCATCAAAGATGATAGGCGTGCGGGACCACTTGAGCGGCTTCTGGGCCTCTGGCGCTGGTTCCACACCATTGACCTCTCATGCCCATCTCTTGAGCTGGCGATGAGAGGTGTGCAAAGATGCACCTCCATCAATGCATAGGGTGTCAGTGGTCATCTAAAATTCCTGCTCACTAGTTTTGTCTTCATTCCCTTCATCACTCACATCATCACAGATTTCCTTCCCTTGGCCCCTGGCGGGTTTTCCTTGGTTCCGAAAGGGTTTGCCAGGGCAATTTGCTTCATCGCCTCGGCCCTTACCGCCAGCAGCATTCTGACCTTTTTCCTTATCAGACTTATCATACTCTACCGTCTGCTTCTTGAGAAGCTGCTCAACCTGATAACACTCCTGAAGGTCGTGGCCTTTGGTCCGGTGGATCTTGGAGTATGGCCCATCATCTTTCCCAACTTTTTTCGCAGCAGCGGCTTCCCGGCGGGCAGCGCATGAGGGAGTCCTGGATTAGGGGGTCCTCAGACAGCCGGATTATATACTCTAGCCGGACTGTTGGACTATGAAGATACAACACTCAAGACTTCGTCCCGTGTCCGGATGGGACTCTCCTTTGCATGGAAGGCAAGCTTGGCAATACGGATATGTAGATCTCTTCCCTTGTAACCGGCTCTGTGTAACCCTAGCCCCCTCCGGTGTCTATATAAACTGGAGGGTTTAGTCCGTAGGACAAGAACAATCATAATCATAGGCTAGCTTCTAGGGTTTAGCCTCTATGATCTCGTGGTAGATCAACTCTTGTAATACTAATATCATCAAGATCAATCAAGCAGGAAGTAGGGTATTACCTCCATCGAGAGGGCCCGAACCTGGGTAAACATTGTGTCCACCGCCTCCTGTTACCATCCGCCTTAGATGCACAGTTCGGGACCCCCTACCCGAGATCCGCCGGTTTTGACACCGGCATTGGTGCTTTCATTGAGAGTTCCACTGTGCCGTCGCGATAAAGGCTTGATGGCTCCTTCAATCATCGACCACGATGCGATCCAGGGCGAGGCTTTCCTCTCCGGACAAATCTTCGTATTCGGCGGCTTCGTACTGCTGGCCAACTCGCTTGGCCATCTGGAGCAGATCGAGAGCTACGCCCCTGGCCATCAGGTCAGATTTGGGAACTTGAACTATACTGCCGACATCCGCGGAGACTTGATCTTCGATGGATTCAAGCCCATGTCAAGTGCGCTGCACAGTCACGACGAGCATGAATTAGCTCTGTCGTCGGACAGTGTTCGGGAAATCACACCTACAACTACTCCGGCCCTTAATCCGGAGCAGACCGTGCCGTCCGAGGATGGGTGGATAGATCCCGCCACGGAGGCCGCACACGCAGCGGCGATGGAGCCGAATACTAACTTCACCTCTTATGAGACCCGTGTTGCCGGACACTTGGATTCGTCCCCAGCCACGGGCCCCGAACCGCTGCGTCCGTGCCTATCGAATCTGATTGGGCACCGATCATGGAGTTTTCCTCCGCGGATATCTTTCAGCACTCACCACTGGGCGACGTGCTAAACTCACTGAGGTCTCTGTCCTTGTCAGCAGACCCTTGGCCGAACTATGTCTGGCTAGAGTGGGATGCGGACGACGAAGAAATTCGCTCCCCACCCACCACCCACTTAGTAGCCACTGTTGACGATTTAACCGACATGCTCGATTTTGGCTCCGAAGACATCGACGGTATGGACGATGATGCAGGAGACGAACAGGAACCACTGCCCACAGGGCGCTGGACTGCCACCTCATCATATGATATATACATGGTGGACACCCCCAAAGAAGGCGATGGCGGTAAGGCAACAGAGGATAATCCCTCCAAGAAGCAATCCAAGCACCGTCGTCAGCGGCGCCGCTCTAAGTCCCGCCATAGCAAAAGCAGCGGTACCGGCACAAGAGACAATAACGCTCCTGATAGTGCCGAAGACGAAGACAATCCCCTCCAGCCAGGCCTCGAGCAGGAGGATGAACAATTACATGCAGCAGACGGAGAATCAGAGGATGACAATTACATGCCTCTCTCCGAAGACGAGGTGAGCCTCGGCGACGAGGAATTTATCATGCCTGAGGATCCCGTCGAGCAGGAGTGCTTCAAGCGCCGGCTTATAGCCACATCAAATAGCCTGAAGAAAAAGCAACAACAGCTTCGAGCTGATCAAGATCTGCTAGCGGATAGATGGACTGAGGTCCTGGCGGACGAGGAATACGAACTCGAGCGCCCAACCAAGACTTACCCAAAGCGCAGGTTGCTACCGCAACTCGAGGAGGAAGCATTAAAACCTGCATTACCAACGTATGATGCGGTTGATCGGCCACCTCGTGGCCGAGACAGAGGGGCATATCAGCCCGAAGTCCAGCCCGCACCCCATCGCCAGACAAACAAAAACACCAAGGCCCGGGGCAACACGCAGGACCTGCGAGACGTATTGGAAAACAAAGCAGGACATACAAGATCGATCTACGGATCACAGGGCGCGCCCCAACGTGTAACGATGATCGTCACGCCAGATACACTAAAAGCAAATCCGGCCGGGCCGAATACAGCAGACAAGACTCGTATGAACTACGTCGTGACATAGCCCGACACAGAGGGGCCGCACACCCCCTATGCTTCACTGATGAAGTAATGGATCATGAATTCCCAGAAGGATATAAACCCATGAACATTGAGTCATATGATGGTACAACAGACCCCACGGTATTGATCGACGATTTCCTCCTCCACATCCACATGGCCCGCGGTGACGATCTACACGCCATCAAGTACCTCCCACTAAAACTCAAAGGACCAGCTCGGCATTGGCTGAATAGCTTGCCAGCAAACTCCATTGGCAGTTGGGAGGATTTGGAAGATGCATTCCTTGACAACTTCCAGGACACTTATGTGCGACCACCGGATGCTGATGACTTGAGCCATATAACTTAGCAGCCAGGGGAATCGGCCAGGAAATTCTGGACCCGGTTCCTAACTAAAAAGAACCAAATTGTCGACTGTCCAGATGCAGAGGCCCTAGCGGCACTTAAGCATAACATCCGTGATGAGTGGCTCGCCCGGCACCTCGGCCAAGAGGAGCCGAAGTCTATGGCAGCCCTCACGACACTCATGACCCCCTTTTGCGCGGGCGAGGACAGCTGGCTGGCTCGCAGCAACAACACATCAAGAAATCATGGCAATTCATATGCCAAAGATAGTAACGGCAGACCACGTCGCAACAGACTCAAGCGCCGCAACAACGGCGACAACGCCGAAGACACGGCAGTCAATGCCAGATTCAGTGGCTCTAAATCCGGTCAACGGAAGAAGCCGTTCAAAAGAAGCAATCCGGGCCCGTCCAGTTTGGACAGCATACTGGATCGCTCGTGTCAAATTCACGGCACCCCCGATAAGCCAGCCAATCACACCAACAGAGAATGCTGGGTGTTCAAACAGGCCGGCAAGTTGAATACCGAAAACAAGGAAAAGGGGCTGCATAGCGATGATGAGGAGGAGCCCCGGCCGCCGAACACAGGAGGACAGAAGAAATTTCCTCCCCAAGTGAAAACGGTGAACATGATATATGCAACCCATATTCCCAAGAGGGAACGGAAGCGCGCACTAAGGGACTTCTATGCGATGGAGCCAGTCGCCCCAAAGTTCAACCCATGGTCTTCTTGCCCGATCACTTTCGATAGCAGGGACCACCCCACTAGTATCCGTCATGGCGGTTCGGCCGCATTGGTTCTTGATCCCATAATTGACGGATTTCACCTCACTCGAGTCCTTATGGACGGTGGCAGCAGCCTGAACCTGCTTTATCAGGATACAGTGCGCAAAATGGGTATAGACCCATCGAGGATCAAACCCACCAAAACCACCTTTAAAGGTGTCATCCCAGGTCTAGAGGCCTGTTGCACGGGCTCAATCACACTGGAAGTGGTCTTCGGATCTCTGGACAACTTCCGAAGCGAGGAACTAATCTTCGATATCGTCCCCTTCTGTAGTGGCTATCACGCACTACTCGGACGAACCACATTTGCTAGATTCAATGCGGTACCGCACTATGCGTACCTCAAGCTGAAAGTGCCAGGACCTCGCGGAGTTATAACAGTTAATGTAAACACAAAACGCTCGCTCCGCACGGAGGAGCACACTGCAGCCCTCACAGCGGCAGCACAAAGCAGCCTTCTGAGGCCAACCGCCAATTCAGCGAAAAGGCCCCCGTACACCTTCAAGCGAGTCCAGAGTAACCTGCAACAGGATCTCCAGGCACGTTCAGAGCTCGGATAGCAATTTGGCCTCCGCCATAGTCCCAGTCAAGCGGCAAAATTTGTGCCGCGCGTACATAACTACGCACTCAAGATACCATGGGCATAGGCGGAGGCACGGCTATGGCACGGCCCACAATGCGGCTCAACCGCCCCGGGGCACGTATACCTTTATCATTTTTTCTCTTTCAGGACCTTACTCTCTGGAAGACCTCTCCGGCAGTCTGATTGTTGACTCATTGCGGGAAGGAAATACCAAGGAAGCAAGACGCTCTGACGTACAAGGGAATCCACAGGTGGTCTATGATAACGATTGAATACCTGTTTTACATACCAATACACAGCCTGCCCTTGGATAGGACATGTCAAATAGTCCTATTTTTTGCTTATTGCACTACTTGTATCCGTACGCTTTGACGTATTATTTAAATAACAATGCATAGCGTTAGTCTATTATTGCATTTCCTTTTTCCTTGTCTGCTTATTTTACGACAAATTGCACCCGTACATTCTGGTACGATCAGTGCGCCAGGGACTTCAGTATACGCCATAACATGGTGTGAAAAGTCCGAACACTTTCAATAGTGCGGCACCCCGAACATATAGCATTATATGCATCAGCTCCGAATCATCTCTTGGGTCAATAGTTGGGTTTACCCGGCTCCCATGTTTTGGTACCTTACGTTGCACTATTTCGGCTAAGGTAGCACTGGGAGAACTACTGCGATTGTTTCCCGGTTCTTCCGGATGAGCACATCAGTAGAGAAAGCCGAAAACTAAATGTCATGATGAGGCGAGAGCTGGTCGCTGTTCGAGAGGTCTCAAGTCCTTAAAGACTTTTCCGCTTTGGGCGAGGAGTCGGCCTTGCCCGACATAGGCGTATATAGCGCCCCAAATTCGGCCTTCCGAATACTAGGGGCTTCGCCAAAATTTAAAATTGTAGACTTCTATGGCTAAGTGAGAGTGATAAAGCTTTATAGTCCGATTGCCTGGTTCGTTGTGCTGAACACCTCCTTCGAAGGACCTAAAATTGGGATAAAGAGTGCTCAAGTTTATCCCGAACACCTCAGTACTAGATACATGGGGGTAGAAGCCGAGGACTGGCCAACTCTCAGATTTTATAAACGGCCGCACAGAAGGTAATATTTTAAATTATCAAGCATTGCATAGCGCAGATGAACTCGTTTCATATTACAGGATCACATGAGTACATTCGTTCAAATATTACATCCTTAGCACATTCCTCCGCCACAAGGTGAGCACCCTTCAGGACACTGTCATATTACTTTTCGGGGTGGCGATGCTCCTTGCCCTCCGGCGGCCCCTCCTTCACCAGCTTTTCGGCGTCCAGCATCGCCCAGTGCACCTTCGCCCGGGCAAAAGCCCTGCGCGCACCCTCAATGCAGACAGACCGCTTTATGACTTCAAACCGTGGGCAGGCATTCACAAGCCCCCTCACCAAACCAAAGTAGCTACCAGGCAGGGGCTCGCCAGGCCACATCCGGACTATAAGACCCTTCATGGCCTGTTCGACCGCCTTGTGAAGCTCGACCAGTTGCTTCAACTGGTCGCTCAAGGGCATTGGGTGTTCGGTACCAGTATACTGCGACCAGAACAACTTCTCCGTCGAGCTCCCCTCCTCGGCCCGGTAGAACTCCGCGGCATCCAACAAACTGCGGGGTAGATCTGCGAACGCTCCTGGAGAACTCCGAACTCGGGTAAGTAAAAAGAAAGTTTCCTTCACATGCTTGCTTTGCATAATGAATGCCTTACCCGCCTCTATCTTCTTAACCGCCTCAATTTCCTGGAGGGCCTTTTGGGCTTCGGCCTTGGCATGTTGTGCGTTTTCGAGGGCCTTCGCAAGCTCGGACCCTTGCGTCTTAGAGTTAAGCTCCAAGGACTCGTGTTACTTGACGAGAGCCTGGAGCTCTTGCTGCACCTCACCTACTCGGGCCTCCTGCTTCTCTCGCTCGATGCGCTCCTTGGCCGCTTTGTCTTCGGTCTCGGATAGCGCCTTCTGCAGGGCCACCACTTCGGTCGTGGCCCCTAGCAAAATTCATGACGATCCTATTATTCCAAAACCAAATTTTTCTTTATCAATATTCAGATGGGGTGTCACTTACCTTTCTTCTCTTCGAGCTGCCTCTTGGTAAGGCCGAGCTCTTCCTTGGACCGCTCAAGGTCTCGCCTCAGTGCGGCAGCCTCCGCAGTACGAGCGGCGGCGGCCAGCAGTGAAGCTTGCTTATTCACATAGACACATTCTGATTAGACTCCTGTGATTATTACTTGATCCTCTATTCGGCCTTTCTTCACGAACGCCAAACAGAGCATCAGGGGCTACTGTCTATGCTGTAACATTTTCTTACAATTTGATTACTTACCTCAAAGCTGGTTAGGAGGCTGGCACAGGCTTCAGTCAGTCCGCTCTTAGCGGACTGAACCTTCTTGACTACCGCACTCATAATAGTGCGGTGCTCTTCGTCAATGGAAGCGCTGTGAAGCACTTGCAGCAAGTTGTCCGATGCCTCTGGATGGACAGAGGCGATCGGCACAGATGGCTTGCCCCCCTCAGCGAGGGGTTGCCTGACAGAATCCGGAACCACTGCAGGTTCCGGCGCCGTATTCGGCTTGGGGCTAGACTTGCTGCCCCCGGCGTTAGGGCCCAGGGGAGTCTTGCCCCTCGTGCGCCCAGCGCCTGGAATGTCGCCTTGGGGCGCCTCCAGAACTGTCTCCACTTGGTTCAGTTCCCTTTGAGACAACACCTTGGTGTCGTCCGTAGGGCGGGGGGATGAGGCGGTCGGGAGTGGATCGTTGTTCATATCTGACGGGCCCAAAGAATCATCTGACGAAGACACGTCGATATGGGCTCGGGATGGACGGCATAATCATGTTCGGCGTGATAAGAAGCAGTACAATAAAACGTACCAAGAATTATTATGGTATCCGGATACTCACGACTTCGCCAGGGGCTTGTCCCTAGGTAACCACTCCTCGTCGCTGAAAGCGCCCGTCGTGGAGCAGTCCGGGAGGAGGGTCCTTCCCTTCTTGGACCCTTCGGCCTCCCCTGATGGGGCGGCCTTCCTTTTCCTGTCCCCCTCGGCTGGGGGGAGAACTTTCCTCTTCCTCCTCCTCGTTTTCGTGGGAGGAGTGCGCCTCCGTGTTTTCGGATGATGAGTCCGATATAACCTTGCTCCAGAGACCCTTCCTGGTCCCCGTGGCCTTCTTCTTAGCCTTCTTCTCCGACACCTCATAAGGCGCCGGAACCAGCATCTCCATTAGGAGAGCATCCGCTGTCGCTACCCAGTCTTGTTAAATGGCGTGGAGGCTTAGATCCCACGCATGGTTATACTGGGGAAAAAGAACATCTTATTAGATATAAAAGACTTACTGGATTGGCAGGGCGCTTTGCGCTGACTCCGCGGTCCTCGGTAAGGGGAGGAGGTACCTCGGCGCCCTTGAACAGCACCTTCCAGACGTCCTTGTGCGTCGTGTCGAAGAGCACTCACAGCGTCTGGTGCTTAGCCGGGCCGAACTCCCACAAATTGAACGCCCGTATTTGACACGGGAGGATCCGGCGGACCACGTTGACAAGCTTGATTTTCTTGCTTATCATGTTCTTGACGTAGGTCTGGAGTCCGGTCATCTCCACCGATGAACCCCAGGATAGGCCCTTCTGTTTCCAGGAGGTGACCCGCATGGGGATTCCGGATCGAAATTCGGGGGCGCCACCCAGTTGGTGTCGCGCGGCTCGGTGATGTAGAACCACCCCGATTGCCACCCCTTTCCGGTCTCCACATAGGAGCCTTCGAGTCAGGTGACGTTGGGCATTTTGCCCACCATGGCGCCTCCGCACTCTGCTTGCTGGCCGACCACCACCTTCAGTTTAACGTTGAAGGTCTTCAGCCACAGGCCGAAGTGGGGCTTGATGCGGAGGAAGGCCTCGCACACGGCGATAAACGCCGAGATGTTGAGGATGAAATTGGGGGCCAGATCGTGAAAGTCCAGCCCGTAGTAGAACATGAGCCCACGGACAAATGGGTGGAGGCGAAATCCCAGTCCGCGGACGAAGTGGGTAAGAAATACCACCCTCTCATGGGGTTCTGGAGTATGGACGATCTGCCCCGCATCTGGTAGCCGGTGTGCGATATTTGCGGCCAGGTATCCGGCTCCGCGGAGCTTCGTGATGTCCTCCTCCGTAACGGAGGAGACCATCCACTTGCCTCCCGCTCCGGACATGCTTGGAGTGGTTTTGAGTAGAAAATGCGAACTTGGGCGCTAGAGCTCGAGTGCGCAAGAATGGATGAGCGAGGAAGAAGAAGGCGTGGGTGAAAAAGATGAATCCTTGTCCCTTTATAAGGGCGGAAGAAACTATGCGCCTCCCCACCTGCCTGGTAAACTCGCTTATTCCCCAAGCGCCGTAATTGATGGCGCGGTTGGGTTACCCACACCCGTCTTGATGAGAATCCCGTGATAGGGGGATACGATCTCTGCTTCGACAAGACGTGCTAAGAAAACCGCCTCGCAATATGTGCAGTAGCTGGTTAGGAGAAACAGTTCGAATAATGACCGGGCCATGGCGTGATGTCACGCTATGAAACTTGTCAGCAGATTAGATTTGTGAAAATATTATACTCTCTACGGTGGTATGTGGAATTTATTTTACAGAGCCGGACACGATCCTTGTGTTTAAAATCTTCTATGGAGTATTCGGAGGAGGAACCCGCCTTGCAATGCCGAAGACAATCTGCGGGCCGGACTCATCATCATTGAAGCCTGGTTTAGGGGCTACTGAGGGAGTCCTGGATTAGGGGGTCCTCGGACAGCCGGATTATATACTTTAGCCGGACTGTTGGACTATGAAGATACAAGACTCAAGACTTCGTCCCGTGTCCGGATGGGACTCTCCTTTGCGTGGAAGGCAAGCCTGGCAATACGGATATGTAGATCTCCTCCCTTGTAACTGACTCTGTGTAACCCTAGCCCCCTCCGGTGTCTATATAAACCGGAGGGTTTAGTCCGTAGGAAAAGAACAATCATAATCATAGGCTAGCTTCTAGGGTTTAGCCTCTACGATCTCGTGGTAGATCAACTCTTGTAATACTCATATCATCAAGGTCAATCAAGCAGGAAGTAGGGTATTACCTCCATCGAGAGGGCCCGAACCTGGGTAAACATTGTGTCTCCCGCCTCCTGTTACCATCCGCCATAGACGCACAGTTCGGGACCCCCTACCCGAGATCCGCCGGTTTTGACACTGACAGCGCACGCGGCAGCTTCCTTGCCGGGGGCTTCAGCCTTTGCCTTCTTGCCGGTACTAGGTGTGCCTGAACCTTCTACAGTTATCACTGCCTTATCTCTTGGCTTCTTACTACGCTTCTTGCCCTTTCTCTGATTGGTTGATTCATCTTCATCCTCTAAATCAACATTGATGCAATCCTCCTCTCCGGGCAACTTCCTTCCTTCCTCCATATGAGCAGACTTATCCACCAGTGTGTATAGCTCCTTCACAGTCTTGTACAACCGCACATTCATCTTAGAACAAATGCGACAGTTGCGCACATTGGACTGGAAGGCTGCTATAACGGCTGCCGGATGGATATTGGAATATTTCTATGAACTTTACTGAATCTCTGTAAATACTTACAGAGGGTTTCTCCTTCCTTCTGCTGGAGAAGCTGTAGGTCGCTGGGTCTGCCGGGCTCTTGGTGGCCATCGGTGAAGGCACCGATGAACTCGTGGCACAGATCTGCCCATGACGAAATGGATTTCTCCGGCACGTGCATCAGCCAAGACCTCACATTGGACTTGAGGGCTAAAGGGAAGTGGTTGGTGAACACCTTCTCGTCTCTTCCCCCGGCAGCCTGAACAGCGATGGTGTAGATGCTCAGGAACTCTGCCGGGTTCAGCCTCCTGTCGTATTTCTCAGGTATCTTTGGCTTGAACGTACGAAGGGACGACCAACGGACTTGCCGCAGCTCTCGTGTAAATGCAGGGCAACCAACCTCGAAAGGTAGGCGCCCGCCAACACCGAGCACAGGCTCGTCGACGTTGAGGCTGCCACACCTGTCGGTTTGGCGGAAGTCGTCGTGACGCCGATCCATGACGATGCGCGCATCTCCCCGCCGCCTATCCTCCGGGGCTCGACGTTGGCCTGGACGTGCTTGAGGGTCGGAAGAGGCCATCGAGACGTCGTCGGGGTCTTGATTCTGCTGCGCCCGCATCTGCTGCCGTGCTGGGGACTGCACGGTGGGGACAGCCTTCGTATAACTCTTCAATGCTGGCGACAAGGTGTGTGATAGGTGGGGTAACAATTTCCCTGCTGTTAGGCCTGAGCCCGATCTATTCGTAAACCGAGGGCTGGCCGCTGGAGAGCCCCATGGCACGAATCTGGTCTAGTAGGCTGTTTAATGACAAAAGATTCGTGGGATCCATGTTCCTCGCATATTTGACGTTGACACGTTGGATTGGCTACCGGTCTTCGTATGCTGAGGAAGCATGCATGATGGCTCAAATCTAGATTTGAAGAGGGGAGGGGAGTCTGGCCAGGTATGACTCTTGGTCTTCGGACACAACGGCAGTACTAGTGATTGACGCCAGGTGTGAGTTAAGGGCCGATCCGGGGATCAAATCGGTGAAGGGTAATAGAGATGAAGCTCCCGGGGCTTCGGCCATCTCGGACAAAGCAGAGAAGCCGGTGAAGGTCAAATCGCCTCGAGCATCGGCAACGTAATTCAGGTTGTTGAACCTGATCTAGTGCTCAGGGGCAAAGTCGTTGACTCGATCGAGGTGGCCGGCCGGTTGGCATGCAGAACGATGCTGCTAGACGCGAAAAGCTGGCTGGGGACAAAGATGTCCCCGGTGTCGATGTCTTCTCCGAAGATCAGGCGAGCCTTCGATCCTTCGGCCACCCAACAACGGAACTCTCAGTGCAAGCACCAATGTCGGTGTCAAAACCGGCAGATCTTGGGTAGGGGGTCCCGAACTATGGATCTTGGATCGATGGGGAACAAGGGACGTGGGACACGATATTTACCCAGGTTTGGGCCCTCTCTAAGAGGTAATATCCTACGTCCTGCTAGATTGTATTGCTTGTGTATATGGGGATTACAGAGTTGACCTACCACAAGATCAGATGAACTAAACCCTAAACTAGTAGGATGGTGATTGTTTTCTAGCCCCTACGGACTAAGTCCCCTGGTTTATATAGACACCTGGCTGTTAGGGTTACACATAGTCGGTTACAACAAGTGAACAGGCATGCCGAATCTTCCATCTTGACTTGGAGCATACACCAAGGCACAAAAGATCTCCCGTCTGGATACAAAGCCGCTCCATATTTCGGTCCACCACCAGCCATAGTGCGTCCCAACTGTCCAACCCATGTGAGATAGGCTGGCATCCCGAGGACCCCCTAGTCCAGGATTCCCTCAGTATCCCAAGGGCTCATATTTTGATCTAGCTATATTTTCTGATTCTGGTTACGCTGGAGATCGTGTGGATCGCAAGTCAACATCAGGCACATGCCATTTGCTCAGACGACCTCTTAACTGTTGCTCCTCAAAGAAGCAGACTAGCGTGGCTCTTTCCATAGCTGGGGCTGAACACATTGTCGCTAGTGCCTGCTGCTCACATTTACTATGGATGAAGCAAACCCTCAAGGACTATGGCATCAACATGAAGAAAGTCCCTCTCTTCTGCGACAATGAGAGTGCTATCAAGATTGCCCACAACCCAGTGTAACATTGCAAGATGAAGCATATTCGGATTCGTCACCATTTTCTTCATGATCATGTGCTGAAGGTAGACATCGTCATCGACCACGTGAAGGCTGAAGACCAGCTTGCCGATATCTTCACTAAGCCCTTGGATGAAATGAGATTCTGCAAGTTGCGGTGTGAGCTAAACATTCTAGAATCTTCGAATGTCCTCCGAAGTGGACACACACCCTAACGCTAATGCATATTTTATGAATTTGATGCACAACACATGAAGTAATGTTTTTCTTCAATCAATGAAGACTAATCCTATAAGTACGAAGAAATTAATGAAGAACTTGACTCTCAGAACCCTACGATAATTGTACGCGGTGTCTAAAGTCACCGTAGTTCTTATACGGTGTGTAAGGCCACCACTTCCCTATGACATTCATCAAATTTGAGTTTTTTGTCATTTGCAATTTCGTCAAACTTTTCAAATTCGTCATTTGAGGTTATTCTTCACTGCTTATTATATATGTATTTATTCGAGCTTTTCATGTCCTCAACAGCATCCACATATTGCTAATTCTTCAATTTGATTTCATCATCTATGTGGATGTGATCCGCTCCCCTCTATGCTAAGCTCCACCCACTCCATTAACAAATTCTTCATATGTGTTCTGCTTGCACCGTTCAAAGTATTCACTGTGTGCTTGACAACTGAAGAAATTGCGCACACATTTTAAAACTCTCAAAGTTTTTTTTCTAGCGGTTGCCACAGTAACTTCATCCCGTGCTTTACATGCATGGATAAGTGCGAAAATGCATGTGTGACATGTGTCAGAAAGATGCGAATGGTTCGGGGCTTATCCGCCCAAAAAATTTCGGACCCCTCAGTTTTCACTGCGTCTATAAATAGCCTTGACCTTGTCAACATTAGTTCACTTCGCCTCCTTGCTCCTTTCGCTCTCAGTACTCAAACCCAAGCGCCGCCGTAGGATCTCATCACTGCCGGAGAAGAAGAGCTTCGCTGCCTTGACTTCTTTATCGACATACTCATGCCAGACATGGATTTCTTCACCTCCGCTGCCGCTGTAGACATCTTTCGTCACCAAGTTAGGGTGCGGAAGATCTGAGCTAACGATTTCCATCAACTTGTCGTCTAGTTCATCGTGTTGATCACTAGGGTAAATTAAATGCTTATTTACTGCCCCACTTTGATCTTCACTCTACTTTAAAATCTTCAAGTGATGCTTTTACCACTCTTTCAATTCTTCAGCACTTCCTTTTGGCCAGTCTTGTGTATTTCATCATTGATATGCTTAACAAATAGATTCCTCAATTGTGCAACTGGATTTCTTCAAGATGATAAGGGTCAATTTCCTCAACTAGTTTATTTTGAAAATCTCTGAGAACGCATGTGACTCTTCCCTATTTCCTCGCAATTATATTCTGTTCATAGGTGCAATGTCTGCCAACGAATCTCTAGGTTCTCATCAGCTTAATTCATTTGCAGCACAGCTTGAGGAAAAACTTCAAACCTCATCAGAGTCCTCACGAGTTCAAAAAACTCAGTTGAAGAAAATGGTTGAAGGAAAAAGGCCTCAGAAAGGAGGCAAGAGGAAGGAAAACAGACAACTTTTGAAATCCCTAATGACTTATGGTACAACACACATGATGAAAATGTTCATGGCAAGGAAACAAAAGAATAACACAAAACTCGCATGCAGAAAACAAGAGATACTGGACGTATCAGTGGAGGGCTTATGTCACGTCCCTAGTTCTGGTATGACCTAGACTAGCTAGTCATGTGTGCATCATGTCTAAATTTCATTTAAATTTGAAATGGGGATCTGTGAAACCCTCAGAATCATTTCTGGAAATGACCCAGATAAAAATTGCTCCAAAAGGGTCCAAGAAAATGTTCATGTTGCTCTCTGAAAATATTGCACAGAGATAAAAACCAAACCAATATTTTTAGGAGACCATAAATATTTATGTTGGGCATTTGGAATTAATGCAGTAATTATTTGCTTTGGATATATATTGTTATATATATAAAATATTGTCCAAAAATTATGCCATTTGTTGAGGAGTTCTGAAATAATACCACTAGCCCCTATAAAAATTGGCATAAGTAAATAAAATGGTTTAGTATTTTTATTAAACCAAACAAATGTCAGAAAATTAGGAAAGAAAAAGAAATAGGAAAAGGGAGCTTACCTGCGGCCTGGCCTGGCCCAGCAGGCCGGCCCAGCTGACTGGCCAGTGCCAGTCGTCCCCTTCCTCGCGCCAGGAGGACAGGGGCACGCGCTCGCCGCCCGCGCGCATGCGCGCCACCTCCTGCTTCTCCCCTCGTCGCCTGGATCGCCCGAACGACGCCACGCGCCGCCCCGCACCTCTCTCGCTCTCTCCCGTGCCCATTCTCTCTTCCCCCTCGCTCTCTCTCTCACGGCCGAGCGCTGCCGTCGCCACCGGCCACCGTTGCCGTAGCCACCGCCACCCCCTCGCCTCCCCGGCATGCCCAGAAGCTCCGCCACGTCGCGGGCTACCTCTCCGTCGAGCCACACGCCTCGGGAGGCCCTGGAGCGCCGCCATCGCCATCGTCTTCCTCCTCGGGCTCCGCCGTCTGCCGCCGTCGATTCGCCGTCACCAGGTCTCCCCTGAGCCCGCTGTGCTGCTCCGCGTGATCGCCGTGAGCACCTCCCCGTTTCCCCCTCTTCTCCCCGTCGTTCCCGCGTCGTAGCCGCCGTTTCCTCCACGGCCGTAGCTCCTCGCCGCCGTCCATGTCGCCGCCGTCGCTCAAGCCACTGCAGCCCGCAACCACACACGTCACCGTGTTCATGGTGACGCCAGGAGGCTGTAGTGCCTCCCCGCTCGCTTCCTCGTGCTCCGTAGCCCCGCAGCCGCTCGAGCCCGAGCTCCAGCCGCCGCCGTGAGCTCCGCTCCGGCGAGATCCGCCGCCCCCGCAGCCTCTCACGGGCTCCCCTGGATGCGCGGGAGCGCGGGCAACCTCCTGGTGCCCCCAGGCGCCGCTCCCGTGGCTTCTAGTGGGGACTCCGCCGTGGCCAGTGGTCGCCGGTGACGAGCCCAGTCGCCTGAGCCTGCCACGTGGGTCCGGCCTGTCAGGTGATTAGCTTAGTGCTAATCACCACCTAACCTAACCCATGACACCGACCAGTGGGCCCCAGCGCCACTAACACTGTAATTAGGATAAACCAACCCTCTGTTTAACCCTGTGTCACTGACGTGTGGACCCCACACGTCAGGTTTGACTTGGTCAGCACCGTTGACCCGCTGACGTCATGATGACGCAGTGCTGACGCAATATACCCCTTTTCTGGATTTGAAATTAAACCAGGAAATTCCAGAAAATGTACAAAACTTCTAAAATTCATAGAAATTCAACCGTAGCTCAGATTTAAATAATTTATATATGAAAAATTATCAGAAAAATGCAATCTATCCATCTGTACTAGTTTCATGCATGACAAACCAACTTATACCTACTGTATAAGTGAAAACATATAAATGGCATATATAAGGACTTAAATTAGAGTTGCATTTGAACCTTTGGTTCAAATGGATCTCTTCCAAGTTGAATGCTAAATGCATTGGCTCAAAATACATCACATATTCATGCCATATTCATGCATCATATTGTTGCATATGATTGTGTTTTGACTGTCGACACCGTTCCCTCTCGATAGGTCCTGCTCCGGAGAGTGTTCCAGAGTACCTGTCTGAGGAGAAGTGCCACCCTGTTGATCTACCAGGCAAGCAAACCCCCTTTGTTCATTCCGATACAAACCTACTCTCTCGCTCCTGCTCTCTTTTACTGCATTAGGACAACAACGATTCAACTGCTACTTTATGCTGCGGTAGTTGAACCCATTCCTCTGCATGACCTGTCATTGCCACAGTAAATAGTTGAAACCCACTAGCATGTGTAGGAGTTGATTGAGCCATGTTGTGATCCTACCATGCCTTGCCTGCTATTGCTTAGAGTTGTGTCAGGTCTGGTTCATTGGGAATGAATTGGAGTGTTACGATATGTTCTGGTGCTGAGAGTCAAGTGCGTGAACACGATTTGGTAAAGGTAGCGGTGGGAGGCCATGTAGGAGTACATGGTGGGTTGTCTCACTGGAACCGTCCTTAAGCACTGAGTTCTGTGTATGCCTGTCCCCATACGTTAGTGCCGCTTTGGGTTCACGACTAGCCATGTCGGCCCGGGTTCTCTGTCATATGGATGCTAGCGACATTGTCATATACGTGAGCCAAAAGGCGCAAACGGTCCCGGGCCATGGTAAGGCGACACCCGTGGGAATACCGTGCGTGAGGCCGCAAGGTGATATGAGGTGTTACATGCTAGATTGGTGTGACTTAGAATCGGGGTCCCGACAGCTTAGAAATATGTCACTCCAAAATATATGAAGGATTTTGCTGTGAAGCCTCTGTGCAATAGGCCACCGCTTGCTAAAGGACAACATGCTGATCCCGCAAGTGTCAGAAGGGGTGAAGAATTCCCCAAGGAATGGGAAATGCATCTAGCCAAATTGGCAAAACAAGTCAAGAAGGTTTTTGAAGAATTCAACAGGGCTGCAAAGTATTCAGCTGAAGCCAGTGCTAGCGCACCAAACAAGTCTATGCAAAAGAAGCCTACACACAAGCCAAGGCCATTTGATCCGATGCCCTCAGTGGCCTAGCCAGTTGCTTCAGAATTTTTAGCACCTAAGATTTCAAAATCTTTAGTGCCTCCTCCTGCATCAAGTTCCTCCATGGCTGCAGCAAGAGCTTCAACACCGGCCGTGCTCGCATCTTTCCAGCGCACAGAGGGCTTTCCAATAGCCTCGATTGCTACATCAAGTGCCTCAGCTAGCGGGCAACCATCTGCCACAACTCCCAAGATGAAGCAAAAAGCAACTACTGGCCGTGGAACTAGGGAAAATCCTAAGAGCAAGGCATTGTGCCTCAGGTTGATGAACACGGGCTGGCAGATGAGTTCCTCAGACGAAGGCAAGAGCAAGCTGCTATTTCCAAGAACTCGTCAGTTACAATGTTGCTGGACCCGAAGAAATTTCTTGATTTCACTGATATCTGGTGCACAAACCCAGAAATGCCTCTGGATGACCTCAATTCACCACCTGGTCCAGGCCACATGATTTCTTCATTCATCTTGAATGAGAAATACTAGATTGCTCAAGAAAAGCTGGTGAAGAGACAGCAAATCCAGAAGGAAAAGGAACTGAGGAAGAACATGTTATCCATATCTCCTCAGCAGCTTTGTGCAATTACAATCTTAAAGCCATCAACTGTCTGAAGAATATGAGAGACAAGCTAGTCATTGTTGTCGCGTGAAAGAAAGATTCATCACTGCCTCAACAAAGGTTGTTTAAGACCACAGCAAGCGCGAAGCCACCAAGTGTGGTATGGCTCCCCCATGAAGTTCCTGGGCTCCACCACCAATAGCACAGGCCAGTGTGACTACGCCTCCATCACCTCAACGGACTGCCAGGGAAAATGAAGAAGTTGCGCTTGAAGAAACTGAAAGGGCAACCGACAATGTTGCATCTGAAGAAATTCCCAGGGCTACTGCAAGTGTCGTGCCTGAAGAACCTGCTAGGGTGACTGCATTAGTCACACCTGATGAAACTACTCCAAGCAGTTCCTCATCATCAACTCCAACAACGACTTCATCTTTGAAGCTTATCACCCTTCCTTCTGCATCAGAAGTGAAGAAGACCAAACCTGCTGAGAGAGAAGTTAAGAAGAGAAAGATATCAGCTCCACCTGTGCCTGAATCTATGAATTGAATATGGCAACACTATCTTAAATTGTCATTCCTATTGACGCAATTCCAATCTCATCGGCGCCCCCTGCTCACAATCTTTAAAATCTTCAAGTGGTTCCATATGGGGTGGGTTATCAAATCCCTCAGGATGATGAAGATGATGAAGAAGGTACCCATTCTACTGCTACCACAGAGAAAAAGGATGAAGAGATTGAGGTTGATGCTGATGTATCTATGCCTCGTGAAATTGTATAGACTGCTCCGCAAGAATCAATGGATGAAGAAAATGAAGAGGAAGTGGATATTCATGGCGAGGTAACCCCTCCAATTCATGACGAATATCGGGAAGCAGCCCACCCAAATTCACCCCTCACCACTCCCCTCACAAGAGAGCCTCAGTCGCCTGCGCGCACTGAAGAAATACATACTGGCTCTGAAGAACAACAACCATCGCTCCAAAGCATTCCTGAAGAAATTCCAACTGCAGCAGCTGATGATATTGCTCATGATGACCCTGATGTTGATGTCATCAATACGCCTCCTCCATGTGCTGATTGACTACCCTTAGTAGACACTGAGACAGTTCCAACTGCCACACCTGAGGAAATTGCTCGAGCTCTTGTAGTGACAGATCCCAATGACTGAACTGGGTCTCCATGACCAATACTTGATGTCAGAACTAAGAGGCAAAATCTTCAACCTATTCCCGTGATGCCCAAGATTAGCAAAGGCCTCAAGCAGCCAAAGTTTGATAACGCTTCGAAGAGTTTCTTCATTATCGAGTCACCCTATGACTCGGCCAAACTCAGGCGTTTGAGGTTCTGGACTAGAACGTAGATGAATTTCTATGCCTCACTGTTGTTTGACAAGAAGAAAGTATTCCAGCATCGCCCATTCCTCATGTGGATATGGAGTCAATTCCCTACTTTTAGCTAGTCTTGGATGTTCTTCATGATGCCGGTCTACTGCATTTCTGCACTGACGTTTGCCATTGGAATGAAGAACTCATTCTTCAATTCTATGCAACTGTACATTTCTCTGGCAATGCTGACACCACTGCAACTTGGGCTCTGGACTGGATGAGTGAAGACACTCACTACAAAGCACCAATTGATGAATTGCTTCGTGGATCCACCCCAAGAAGGAGCAAAGAAAATATATGATGAACCTGAGCTGCCAAATCATCTGATGCAAGTGCTGATGAAGCCTATGGCTGAAGAAAATGCTCCAAGGATGACCTTCCTAGTGAAGGATTTACTCTATGTGTCGAAGATTCTTTATCACATTCTGTCAAAGACCCTCTGTTCGATCAAAGGTCACAATTCCAACACTGAAGAAGTTGTGGGGGTTATGAAGAACCTGCTGTTGCACATCATTCATGGAACTCCCATCAACATTCATGATTTCTTCCTAAGGACTTTGGTCACTCTCGCTCAGTCCCCTTTTGAATTGAAGCCGTACGCACCATGGATTATTAGATTAATCAGATCCCAGTGTTGGTGTCAAAACCGGCGGATCTCGGGTAGGGGGTGTCGGTGTCAAAACCGGCGGATCTCGGGTAGGGGGTCCCAAACTGTGCGTCTAAGGTCGATGGTAACAGGAGACAGGGGACACGATGTTTACCTAGGTTTGGGCCCTCTGTATGGAGGTAATACCCTACTTCATGCTTGATTGATGTTGATGAATATGAGTATTACAAGAGTTGATCTACCGCGAGATCATAATGGCTAAACCCTAAAAGTCTAGCATGTATGACTATGGTAATGAGTCTCTCCCCTCCGGACTAAGTCCTCCGGTTTATATAGACACCGGGAGGATCTAGGGTTACACAAGGTCGGTTACAAAGAAAGGAATCTACACATTTGATCGCCAAGCTTGCCTTCCACTCCAAGGAGAGTCCCATCCGGACACGGGTAAAGTCTTCGGTCTTTGTATCTTCACAACCCATTAGTCCGGCCCATGGCTAATAGGCCAGACGCCCGAGGAGCCCTTAGTCCAGGACTCCCTCGTTAACCCCTGAACCTGGCTTCAATGACGAGGTATCCGGCGCGCAGATTTGTCTTCGGCATTGCAAGGCAGGTTCCTCCTTCCGAACTCCAAGATAGTCTTCGGACGTGTTGACCGTGTCCGGACCTGTAACACACACACCACACACAACCGCAGAGAATATACTATTCTACGAGTTCAATCCGCTGACAACTTTTTGCAACATGACATCACGTCCGCCAGGTCATAATTTCTAACCGTTTTTCGTGTGCCGCTCCAGGTTTCGAGATGCGGTTGCCATTGGCACGTCTTGTCGAATCAGAGATCATGTCCCCTCATTGCGGGATTCTCATCAATACGGGCGTGGGTAGCCCAACCGTGTTATTAACACAGCCCTTGGGAACAGGCGAGTATTACGGCGAGTGGGGAGGCGTTCAATATTCACTGCCTTTATAAGGAGACAAGGATTCCCTTTCTTCACCCACGCCTTCTCTTCCTCTCTGTCCTTCCATTCTCGAGCTCCAGCGCCCATGTTCCCATCTTCTCCTTCTCAAGGAAGCACTCAGTCATGTCCGGATCCGGAGGCCAAGGCAAGTGGATGGTCTCCTCCGTCAAGGAGAAGGACATCACCCAGCTCCGGGCGGCCGGGTATCTGGCGAAAGGAATCGCCCACCGTCTGCCCACCAAGGGGCTGCATCATAAGTGCCAAGACTCGTACATACCCATATATCCAGCCGCTCCTCTTCATCGTACTAACATGGTTAATTATGCTATTGCAGTCCGGCTCACGACAGCTCCCAGCGATCCTCATCAAGGGGTTCGCTGGACTCGAGGGCGATGGCCAGCGAGTCACCACAGGCCGCTTACTCTCCCAAAGCCAATGGCGACGCTGAGGTACTGTCCCGAAGGACCTTCCCAGGCCAGGGGAGGTTCTGGAGGCGCCGGAAGGCGAAACCTCCGTCGCCGGACACCAAGGGGAGGAAATCCCCATGGAGACAGGTGATGAGGGCCGTATTCAGTTCGGCCCTTAGCCGAATACGATTCCGGAGACCAATACGGCTCCGAAATCTGATGTGCAACCTCCTTCGAAAGAGGGGGGTATGCCCGTTCCGCCGGTGACCCTGTCCAACCAGGGGCACCGGATAATCTGCTGGAAGCGCTGCTAGGCGCTTCCATTGTGGATGAGCACCGTGTTCTTATGGGCACGGTAATTGAAAGGGTTCAGTCCACCAAGAGCGGACTAATCGAAGCCTGCAGCAGCCTGCTGACAGGTTTTGAGGTAAGTGACACAAAAAAAGAAGATCCCAATACAGACAGTAGCCCCTGAGACACTGTCTGGTGTTCGAAAAGAGAAACCGGACAGAGGATCAATCCCTTATTGCAGGAAACTAACTAAATATGTCTGAAATGAATACGCAGGCGTCGATGTTGGCCGGGGCCTCGCATACTGCCGAAGTCTCCGGACTAAAGCAGAGACTGGAGCAGGCCGAGGAGGAGCTCGGCTAGGTGAGGAGGCAGCTCCAGGAGAAGCAAGGTATGTAATAACCCGTTATATATTCAAAAATAGTAAAATGATATATATTGACCGAAGTGTCATGATATGTATAGGAGCGACGACCCAGGTCTAGGCCCTAAAAAAGGCCCTGGCCAAAGCCAAGGGGAAGGCTGTCAAGGAGCAGGCCGCCCGTAAGAAGCTCAAGACTCGGGTCACCGAGGTCCAGCAAGAGCTCCAGGACACGGTGAGGAAGTGCGAGACCTTGGAGCGTGACGCGTCGGTTCAAGAGATCGAACTCGCCAAGGCTCGTCACAGCGTAGAGACGGCACGGAATGAGGCCCAGGGCACCCTCTAGGAGATCCTGGAGGCTAGGAAGATCGCGGCGGGTAAGGCATTTAGTATGCAAAGCAAGTATGTGAAGAGGAAGTATCTTTTACTAACCCGGATTTGGAGTTCTCCAGGGGCTTTTGCTGATCTGCCACGTAGTGTGTCAGACGCCACGAAGTTCTTCCGTGCCTAAGAAGGGAGCTCCACGAAGAAGCTATTCTGGTCGCAATATCTTGTGCCAGAACATCCGGTGCCCTTCAGCGATCAGCTAAAATAGCTGGTCGAGCTGCACAGGGTGGCCGAACTGGCCATGAAGGATTTAATAGTCCGGCTGTGGCCAACCGAAGCTATACACAGCAGTTACTTCGGCCTCGTGAAGCGGCTGGTGGATGCCTGACCTCGGCTGGACACCGTCAAGCGGTCCGTCTGCATCGAGGGCGCGCGTATGGCCTTCGCCCGCATCATGGTCTGGTGGGCGAAGATGGACGCCGTCAAGATTGTGACCGAGGGGCCACCCGAGGGTAAGGAGCACCGCACACTCGAGCGGTATTTTGGAGACGTCTTGGAGGGGTCTCGTATTGTAGCGACGCAGTGTTCGCAAGACATTATCTTTGAATGAATGCATTCGAGTTGCCCCTACCTTGTATGATAAAACAAGGTGGGTTTGCAATATAATGTTTGTTATGTTAAAAAATTTACCTCCTGTGCGGCCGTGTTGTATGGATTCTGAGGGTTGGCCAGTCGTCGGCTTCTGCCCCCACGAAGGTAGTATGGAGGTGTTCGGGATGGAATCTAAACACTCTTGATCCAATTATATGGTCCTTGAAGGAGTTGTTTTGCGCAACGAACCAGGCAATCAGACTATGCGGCTTTAATGCCCTCACTTAGCCATAGGAGTTTGACAATAAAAATGTTGGCGCAGCCCCTAGTATCCGAACTAGAGTGCTATAAGCACCTGATCGGGAAGTACCGATCCTTCGCGTAATGCGGAAGAAATCTCCAACGATTTGCAACCTCCGAAGAGCTGACCGGCTCTCGCCGCATCATGACAGTCAGTTGTCGGCTTTCTCTACTGAGGTGCTCCTTCGGATGAACCAAGGCACAATCACAGTAGTTCTCCCTTTACTACCTTAGCCGATATAACGGAATGTAAGGTAGCAAGCACAGGAGCCGGGCAACCCAACTATTGACCGAAGACATGATTTGGAGCAAATGCATATGGTGCTAAATTCGGGGTGCCGAACTATACTATAACAAGTGTTCGGACTTTTGTTGCCATAGTGCGGGGTGCTATGAAGCCCCTGGCAAATATGAATCGTACCAAAGTGTACGGGTGCTACCTGATAAGGTTGCCCACAGGAGAAAAGAAAAAAAAAAGAAAAAAAAAACAGAAAGGGTGCAAAGGTGATAGGCTGGGGCCCTAAAGCTCGGGCCGCAAACTGTTTCCATTGTAATTTGATTAATACGTCAAGGCACATTGATACAAGTAGTGCGATAAGCAACATGCTATTTAACATGCCAAAAACCAAGGGAGAGTTGCATGTGGGTCCTGAAAAACAGGTAGAGTGATCGCTAACGAAACCACCTTGAAAATCCCCCATATGTCTGTGTTTCTTGCCATCTTGGTGTGTTTATCCTTCAAGAGGACAGGTGATCAGGCCATCAGATGGGGCCTGCGGGATTGAAACCTGAAAAGGAAATGAATAAAAGTGAAAGTATGTGTGTATCCGGTGCCGGTTGAGCCGTACTGTGGATCACAAGCTAGCTATGCCTCCGTCGATGCCTATGGAATTTTGAGTGTGTAGTTATGTACGCGCGGTGAGAATGCCACCACTTGACCAAGACTGAGACGGAGGCCGAATTGCTAGTCTAGCTCCTGATGAGCCGAGCTGTCCTGCTGCAGGGTAGTTTGGACCCTCTTAACAGTGTCCGTGGGCTCGACAGCCGAATTAAGCTTCTGCTTGAGAAGGCTGCTCTGTACTTCTGCTGCTAAGGCGGCTGTGTGCTCTTCTGTACGGAGGGAGCGTTCCGTATTTCCATTGACCGTTATGACGCCACGTGGACCGGGCATCTTGAGCTTGAGATAAGAATAGTGTGGCACTGCGTTGAATCGAGCGAATGCGGTCCGTCCGAGCAGTGCGTGATAGCCGCTGCGAAAGGGGACGATGTCAAAGATTAACTCCTCGCTTAGGAAATTGTCCGGAGATCCGAAGACAACCTCTAGTGTGATTGAGCCCGTACAGAGGGCCTCTACACCTGGTATGACTCCTTTGAAGGTAGTCTTTGTGGGCTTGATCCGTGATCGATTAATGCCCATTTTTCGCACTGTATCCTGATAGAGCAGATTGAGGCTACTACCTCCATCCATAAGGATGCGCGTCAGGTGAAATCCATCAATGATTGGGTCGAGGACTAGCACGGCTGAACCGCAATGACGGATACTAGTCGGATGATCCCGATGATCAAAGGTGATCGGGAATGACGACCATGGATTGAATTTTGGGGCGACTGGCTCTATCGCGTAGACGTCCCTGAGTGCGCGCTTGTGCTCCCTTTTGGGGATGTGTGTAACGCCCCAAGACCGACGCTTCAGAAGACTTCCATATTTCGTGATCGCTGTGTGTTTCATTTGTGCTTGCTCTTTTATTTTTGCATTGCATCATGTCATCATGCCATCATGTCATTTAATTTTTAAAACTCAACTAAGTAAATTGCATGGATCTTCGATCCATTAAATCGAGGGAAATGCACATGGTGACTTCTCTTGATAACATATCGTCCCAATATTAGGGAGCTATATTAAATATTTCTTAATTTGGAAATCTCCATAACACACTTGCAAATAATCCCAATGCCTTTGTTATCTTAATTCTTGGTCTCCAATCTTGCCATATATTCTTTCATCATATTCCGGAGCTCCACCAAATATCCGAACATTTTTGGACCTTCCCAACCCTCACTTCCTATTCAAATCATTTGTATTTAAATCAAATGAGTTTGAATTCAAATCTTTCAATCATGGCCTTTTCTATTTTCTCGGAACAAGCACATTTTTGTGAGTCCGGAGAAATTATCCGCGGGTCCAACATCTTTCCCTAACCCTCTCTTTCTTTTCTTCTCTCTATTTCTTTCCTGCTAGAATGTTTAAAAGAGGTAGAGAGAGAGATGGAGCTGCTCTTGGCCGGCCCATCCTATTTTTCCCTAAGGCCCATCTGCTAGGCCCAGCCTCCCACATCTGCTCTTAACCCTAGCCTCACTGCATCGATCCCCATCTCCCCCATCGATCCCTTCCTCCCTCCTGTGCGTGCGCCGTCAGAGAGAGACAGGGAGAGAGTAGCGCGGCTCCTCGTCCCCGATCCCCTCTGCCTCCTCCTCGCACCACCGCGCTAAGCCCCTCTTCTCCTTCCCGAGGCCACCGCCGGCGCCCCGAGCTCTCCGCTCCGCCGTGCCTCCTCCCCTCCGCAGGCCCCATCTTATGGCGCCCCTTCACCTTGCGCGAACCGCATGGCCGCTGGCCATGGAGGCCACCGTGCCGGCCCTCAAGCGCGTCGGCCGTGCTCCTCCCCCGCCGCCCACCGCGACTGCATCCGCCGCCATGGAACGCTATCGCTTCCCCGAGCTCCTCCTCAAGCTCCCTTCTGCGCCCGACCGTGCCACCGTCCTCCGCGACGTCGGCCTCCTCCTCGACCGCGTCCCCACCAGTCCTCCTTGCTCCGCGCCAAGTCTGCCCGCCATGCCCCATTTCACCTCGGCCTCAACCGAGGAGGATGAGCAGCGCTGCTGCCTGCTCAAACCGCCCGCACGCGCGCCCCGCGCGTTGACCGCGTCCAGCTCCATGCCCGAGCGAGCACGCTCCTCTTCTCGATGCCCAGCGTCGCCCAAGTCTCCTATGTTGATGTCGTTGGACACCAAGTACCAATCATCGCATTCCGTTTCGTCTATGTCAAGGCAGGGAGGGCGCCAGGATACCAAGTACCACGACGTCGACGACCCTCAAGTTCAACTACCGGCGACCCCGAACATCTACGGAACATGAACGACTACTTCCTCTTCGACTCGTGAACGACTACTTCCACTACGACCGTCCCGAGAACGTCTACTTCGTCTACATTGCACCGAACCCGAACCGTCTCGTTTGCACGCTTCGAAGGTATAACTGCCGAGACATTGACCTGTGGGTGAATGCATGTGTTGTATGAGATGCATGTTTGGATGTTGTATCCGCCCGTGAACGTTAGTTGTTCCCGCGTTTGACACCGCCGTTGACCCGTGGGAATCCGGTAACCAGGAGCACCCCACCATCTCTTGCGTGTTCCACACATCCGCACATTTCTCTTTTGCACCGTTCTCTCAATCGAGTTACTGGAACCGATATGTTGTCGTGGCATCATTTTCGGATTCGTTGCCGTGGCACCCTTTTCTTCCACCACGGTGACAAATGCTTCATGACATGCTCATGTCAACATTTTCATAAAATTGCATAAAACTTGCATATGTCATCCGCATCATTTTAACAACATTTAAAATTGTTGTTTGCTTTAAATTGCTAAATATGCATATGGGGATTTTTCCGGAATTGTTGTTTATTGTTTTTGGCCTCATTTAACTTGCTTAAATAGTTAGTTTACCTATGCTTCACCTCTTGCCATGTTAATCAACATTTAACTTTGTTGGGTACATAACCGAGAGAGAACTAAATAATTGATGTGGTGTTTCGTCAATATGCAACTCGTTGCATATTGGGCTCCACTTAATTTGTAGTGTTGTTTGTTGCACTTTGCCATGCCATGCCTCATTAAACCGGACATGCATCATATTTGTTTTTGCATCTTGCCATGCTTATGTAATGGTTGTTTACTATGTTGTTTGTTTCTTTTCGGGTTGCTTCTCTCATTAGCTTTGGTTTCGTTCCGGAGTTGTGAGGATTCATTCGACTATGTCCGATTGTCTTCTTCATGGACTCGTTCGTCTTCCTTGCGGGATCTCAGGCAAGATGACCATACCTTCGAAATCACTTCTATCTTTGCTTGCTAGTTGTTCTCTCTATTGGTATGCCGCGCTACCTACCACTTGCTTTTCAAGCCTCCCAAATTTCCATGAACGTCTAACCTTTGTCACCCTTCCTAGCAAACCGTTGTTTGGCTATGTTACCGCTTTTGCTCAAGCCCTCTTATAGCGTTGCTAGATGCAGGAGAAGATGAAGTTTGTTCCTTGTTGGAACATGGATATGTTGGGATATCACAATATCTCTTATTTAATTAATGCATCTATATACTTGGTAAAGGGTGGAAGGCTCGGCCTTATGCCTGGTGTTTTGTTCCACTCTTGCCGCCCTAGTTTCCGTCATACCGGTGTTATGTTCCTTGATTTTGCGTTCCTTACGCGGTTGGGTGATTTATGGGACCCCCTTGACAGTTCGCTTTGAATAAAACTCCTCCAGCAAGGCCCAACCTTGGTTTTACCATTTGCCTACCTAAGCCTTTTTCCCTTGGGTTCTGCAGACTCAAGGGTCATCTTTATTTTAAACCCCCGGGCCAGTGCTCCTCTGAGTGTTGGTCCAAACACGTCAGTCGCCGGTGGCCACCAGGGGCAACTCTGGGCTCGCCTATCGGAAGCTTGGACAATCCAGTGTGTCCTGAGAACGAGATATGTGCAGCTCCTATCAGGATTTGTCGGCACATTCGGGCGGCTTTGCTGGTCTTGTTTTACCATTGTCGAAATGTCTTGTAAACCGGGATTCCGAGGCTGATCGGGTCTTCCCGGGAGAAGGTTTATCCTTCATTGACCGTGAGAGCTTATAATGGGCTAAGTTGGGACACCCCTGCAGGGTACTATGTTTCGAAAGCCGTGCCCGCGGTTATGTGGCGGATGGGAATTTGTTAATGTCCGGTTGTAGAGAACTTGACACTTGACTTAATTAAAACGCATCAACTGTGTGTGTATCCGTGATGGTCTCTTTTCGGCGGAGTCCAGGAAGTACACACGGCTTTTGGGTTATGTTTCACGTAAGTAGGAGTTCAGGATCACTTCTTGATCATTACTAGTTGACGACCGTTCCGTTGCTTCTCTTCTCGCTCTTATTTGCGTATGTTAGCCACCATATATGCTTAGTCGCTGTTGCAGCCTCACCAGTTTACCCTTTCCTACCCATAAGCTTAAATAGTCTTGATCTCGCGGGTGTGAGATTGCTGAGTCCTCGTGACTCACCAGATACTTCCAAAACAGTTGCAGGTGCCGATGAGACCAGTGCAGGTGATGCCACCGAGCTCAAGTGGGAGTTCGACGAGGACCTTGGTCGTTACTATGTTTTCGTTTCCTGTTGATCAGTAGTGGAGCCCAGTTGGGACGTTCAGGGATCTAGCATTTGGGATTGTCTTCTTTTCTTTTGGTTCCGTAGTCGGACCTATGTGTGTACTCTGATTGATGTATGAATTTATTTATGTTTTGTGTGAAGTGGCGATTGTAAGCCAACTCTTTATCCCACTCTTGTTCATTACATGGGATTGTGTGAACATGACCCTTCTTGCGACAAAACCACAATGCGGTTATGCCTCTAAGTCATGCCTCGACACGTGGGAGATATAGCCGCATCGTGGTGTTACAAGTTGGTAATCAGAGCCATCCCCCACTTAGGAGCCCCCTGCTTGATCGAATCGCTGGCGTTGTTGAGTCTACAACAAAAAAATGTTTTGAGTGTTAGGATTATATATATCGGAGAGTAGGATTCTTTTTACTCCTCAGTCCCTTCGTCGCTCTAGTGAGGTCTCCTGACGTAGAAGTTTTGACTCTTCTCTCCTCAAATTTCACTAAAAAAAATTCAGGATCACGCGGGTATCTTGGAATCGTTCCGATGGTTTTGTGACGAGAACATTGTTCTTGGTGCCTCCTGACATTTAGGGGTTGTGGCAGTGTCCCGGGGAGTTGAGCTCCGAGGTGTTGTCCTCACAATTTTATCGTTGCAGTTCTGGAATACCTGAGTTTCACCGACATCAAAAATCTCTTTTATGCAGTTTTTGGTGAGATCACCTCGACGCCACCCAGTACTGGGGCAGGAGTTCGGGAGTATTTCCATAACTCGTATAACGGATGCTTTTCGAAGGTTGAGGTAAACGATTTCCGTAGGTTTCTTGGTTATGTGTTGAGAATGGATACAGCTGGATCTAGGTATTGTTAGTTTGGGTGATATATTTTGTGTCCCTGTATCCCCAACACCTGATTGCATAACCAGAAAGTTTCGGGAGTTTATAAGTGGGAATTCAAGTAGCTCCTAGGATATCTTTCCGACAGATGCATGATATGAGATTGGGGTTCGACGTCTAGTGGTCCGCCTTTCCACGGTTGGTTTTACAGTAGTCTCGTAGTGTCTTAAAGAGTCCTTGGCTATGCCGACTTGGGGACGCTTCGTATGTCATGTGCACTACCTTGTACATGATGGTGTTGTACGATCGAGCCCGTGTGGGCCCCACCACGAAAACTTCGGACGAAATCTCTATCATATGTTTGTTCCGGCTTATTCTGCAAGCCAGTCCTTTGTTTTGTTTTGTTTTGTGGTATTCGAGTTGCTTCAAAGTCAAGTGTTGATTCCATACCTTCCTAAGCGGTGTTCTCATATTGCTATGTGAATACTAATCCTTCTTGATCATCGAGGTCGTCATGTTAATTCTTTTCCAACCGGCGTGCTTCTCTTCAATTGGATCCGATCATTTTAACATTCGCGAGATCAATTCTAAGTTTTCTCAACGGTGTTTGTTTCATCCGTCCCAAGTTGCCTTTGTTTTTCCCGCCCTCCCACCCTTTTATTCAAGGATTCAGATTTCTTAATCAAGTATCATTTTATTGATGGGAAGCCTCTCCATCCTTTTCCGTCAATGTTCTTATCCGGTGATTCTCAGGAAGATGTTCTTCAAGTTTATCATTCTTCATTCTTTTTCTTCTCCGGTGGACTCAAGTCAAGCTTTCAGTGTTGATCGTATTCTTTTCCTCATTTCAAATGTTTTCTGATGTCGGTGTATGTCTTAATCATTCACCTCTCGCTTTCCATGTGTTCCGGAGAGTTGAAGATATCTCAGAAGATTCGCATTTCCATTCCCAATCCGTTCAAGCTATCTCGAGGTTGTTATCTCTTTTGAGCCATTTAATTCAACCGGCGCAATCTTTCTTTTAATCATTCAATGGTGTATCTTTTGAGTGGGCCCTAACCCACAGGTTTTTTTCCCAGGATCTTACCTGACTCTTATAATTTTTCCGGAGTTATTCCCAAATTCATTTCAAAGTTTGACGTAAGAATGAATTATCTTCAATCAAATGTCTTTCTCCAAGATCTTTCAAATTCTTTTCATTTTTGGTTCAATCTTTCTAATTGTCATTCCGGAGTGCCTCAAAAATTCATGGTGGTGTTTCTCATCGTCATTCTCAACATTTGAAGACCGAAGAAGAGTTTCTCTCAAATCTTGCTCCATTCTCTTAAAGATTCATAGTTCTAGCTTATGCCATCCTCTCATAATTGTTTTTCAATTGTGAGAATTCTTTTCACCCATCCGGAGCATTTCATGAGTTGTTTTCGTTTCTTGTTCATCCAAAGGCCATCATTTCAGAAGATTTCTTCGTTCTAAGTTTTCAGCCTTGTTCTCAAATTATTCTAAATTGATGTCTCTTCGTTCATCTCCTTATTCTTCCGGTGCATCGTTCAAGTATTCTCTAATCAGCTCGTGATCTCTTCGTTCACTTGTATCTAAATTCTCTCAAGTTTCTTCGTTCATTTTCTAATTCTTCCCGGTGTTTCTTTATCTTTTCTTCGTTCATTTTCAATTCTTACGGTGGTTCGTTCAAGAGTTCTCTTCCTTCGTTATCATATAGATTCATTCATTCTTTCCAATCCTACCGGTGGTTCGTTGAAGACCTTCCCAAGTTTGCGCCATATCTATCTTAATCCTTTCTACGAGAATAAGTAGTATGCCAAATCCGTTGCTTGTCATCAATTTAAATTGGTGAAGGCTAAGCATAATGTAATTTTTATTCTTGTTTCATCCAAGTGATTAATCCCTTATTCCGGAGATTCATCAAAATTCTTGATCTCTTTTGTTCATTTTTCTTTCCGGAGCTCCAAGTTATTTCAATTATATCATTTCAAACCTTCATCTAATCATTGCAAGGCTTCACCTTGTGTTGTCAACTACTCTTTCTTTTTATCATCCTTTTATTACCGGAGTTCTTCATGGAGGCTCTACATGGTGGTTCATCAAAGATTCTTTTTATTCTTCATTTTTTCTTCAATATTTCTCTCGGAGTTATGATCCGCCAAGCTATACTCTTAAATAAACATGGTGCTCAACAAATGTGTTGTTTTGAGGAGTTCAAGCATTCTTCATCTCGCATTCCGAAGTGCAGTTCTTTCTACCTTATCTTTTGAGGTGGTGTTATGTCATTCTTGACAATTTCCCTTCATGCTTCATGATTCACATGTTGTCAAGAATGAGGTATTTTAAATCCATCAATCTTTTCATTGGAGTTATGTTGGATTATATTTCACCTAAAGCTTTCCCTAAGGATTGTTGCTATTTATGGTGCTTATAAATGACCCAAGTTCTTCATTTGTCCTCCCGGTGAAATAAGTTTCTCGTCTCCTTGTTGATATCAATCCAATCATTTGTTTTCGTTGGTGGCGGGCTGTCACCTCATAGTCTTGAGATGTTTTTTCCATAAGTCCACTACAAGCTTACTGTTGTTGATTACCCAACAACTCCGTTCTAACCTTCTTGGAAGGGTGCTCTCAAGCTTATTTGTGGCAGAAGTTGTCATTTTCTTCTCCATTCTTTATTCCAAGGATCTATCTGCTATTGTTTTCTTCCGGAGGCATGGTGATGTTGCTCTCTTCACTCATCATCTCGATTTGTGAGGACCGTGTTCTTTTCGTGCTTATCCATTTCCAACCGGAGTGTCGTGCCCTCTTTTCAAGTTCTTCCCAATCTGTCAAGTTTTGCCTACCTTCTCAACCGGAGTGCTGTCTGAAATCTTTCTTACCCCTTGTGCCATTCTTTCATTAGTTCCGGAGGCAATGTGTTGTTAAATTCATCGAGTATCCTCTCATCTTGTCAAGATCATGTTCAATTCCTTCCATTTACAGTCGGAGTGCTGCCCAAATTATATCATTCTTATTCCTTCCCTATCTTGTTTTAACCGGAGTGGTTTAAATATCTATCGTGTCACTTAACCTCAAGGTTCTCATGGTGTTCCTTGCTTCCGTTTACTACGGAGTGCTCTCAATTCGCTTATCTCCGTTGTGTCATTTCCTCAAGCTTTGCGACCTCTCAAGGTTCTTTGGTTTCACTCGTTTGTTAAAGAAGCAACTTTGTTTTACCTCTTCCTCTTCCGCTTTTCTCTCTGGTGCCATCCTAGATCTCGGGACGAGATCCTCTTGTAGTGGTGGAGTGTTGTAATGCCCCGAGACCGACGCTTCAGAAGACTTACATATTTCATGATCGCTGTGTGTTTCATTTGTGCTTGCTCTTTTATTTTTGCATTGCATCATGTCATTTAATTTTTAAAACTCAACTAAGTAAATTGCATGGATCTTCGATCCATTTAAATTGAGGGAAATGCACATGGTGACTTCTCTTGATAACATATCCTCCCAATATTAGGGCGCTATATTAAATATTTCTTAATTTGGAAATCTCCATAACACACTTGCAAATAATCCCATTGCCTTTGTTATCTTAATTCTTGGTCTCCAATCTTGCCATATATTCTTTCATCATATTCCGGAGCTCCACCAAAAATCCGAACATTTTTGGACCTTCCCAACCTTCACTTCCTATTCAAATCATTTGTATTTAAATCAAATGAGTTTGAATTCAAATCTTTCAATCATGGCCTTTTCTATTTTCTTGGAACAAGCACATTTTTGTGAGTCCGGAGAAATAATCCGCGGGTCCAACATCTTTCCCTAACCCTCTTTTCTTTTCTTCTCTCTATTTCTTTCCTGCTAGAATGTTTAAAAGAGGTAGAGAGAGAGATGGAGCTGCTCCAGGCTGGCCCATCCTATTTTTCCCTAAGGCCCATCTGCTAGGCCCAGCCTCCCACACCTGCTCCTAACCCTAGCCTCCCTGCATCGATCCCCATCTCCCCCATCGACCCCTTCCTCCCTCCTGTGCGTGCGCCGTCAGAGAGAGACAGGGAGAGAGTTGCCGCTCCTCGTCCCCGATCCCCTCTGCCTCCTCCTCGCACCACCGCGCTAAGCCCCTCTTCTCCTTCCCGAGGCCACCGTCGGCGCCCCGAGCTCTCCGCTCCACCGTGCCTCCTCCCCTCCGCAGGCCCCATCTCATGGCGCCCCTTCACCTTGCGCGAACCGCACGGCCGCCGGCCATGGAGGCCACCGTGCCGGCCCTCAAGCGCGTCGGCCGTGCTCCTCCCCCGCCGCCCACCGCGACTGCCTCTGCCGCCATGGAACGCTATCGCTTCCCCGAGCTCCTCCTCAAGTTCCCTTCTGCGCCTGACCGTGCCACCGTCCTCCGCGACGTCGGCCTCCTCCTCGACCGCATCCCCGCCGGTCCTCCTTGCTCCGCGCCAAGTCTGCCCGCCATGCCCCATTTCACCTCGGCCTCAACCGAGGAGGATGAGCAGCGCTGCTGCCTGCTCGAACCGCCCGCACGCGCGCCCCGCGCATTGACCGCGTCCAGCTCCATGCCCGAGCGAGCACGCTCCTCTTCTCGATGCCCAGCGTCGCCCAAGTCCCCTATGTTGATGTCGCTGGACACCGCATACCAATCATCGCGTTCCGTTTCCTCTATGTCAAGGCCGAGAGGGCGCCAGGATACCAAGTACCACGACGTCGACGACCCTCAAGTTCAACTACCGGCGACCCAGAACATCTACGGAACAGGAACGACTACTTCCTCTTCGACTCGTGAACGACTACTTCCACTACGACCGTCCCGAGAACGTCTACTTCGTCTACATTGCACCGAACCCGAACCGTCTCGTTTGCACGCTTCGAAGGTATAACTGCCGAGACATTGACCCGTGGATGAATGCATGTGTTGTATGAGATGCATGTTTGGATGTTGTATCCGCCCGTGAACGTTAGTTGTTCCCATGTTTGACACCGCCGTTGACCCGTGGGAACCCGGTAACCGGGAGCACCCCACCATCTCTTGCGTGTTCCACACATCCGCACATTTCTGTTTTGCACCGGTATCTCAATCGAGTTACTGGAACCGATATGTTGTCGTGGCATCATTTTCGGATTCGTTGCCGTGGCACCCTTTTCTTCCACCACGGTGACAAATGCTTCATGACATGCTCATGTCAACATTTTCATAAAATTGCATAAAACTTGCATATGTCATCCGCATCATTTTAACAACATTTAAAATTGTTGTTTGCGTTAAATTGCTAAATATGCATATGGGGATTTTTCCGGAATTGTTGTTTATTGTTTCCGGCCTCATTTAACTTGCTTAAATAGTTAGTTTACTTATGCTTCACCTCTTGCCATGTTAATCAACATTTAACTTTGTTGGGTACATAACCGAGAGAGAACTAAATAATTGATGTGGTGTTTCGTCAATATGCAACTTGTTGCATATTGAGCTCCACTTAATTTGTAGTGTTGTTTGTTGCACTTTGCCATGCCATGCCTCATTAAACCGGACAAGCATCATATTTGTTTTTGCATCTTGCCATGCTTATGTGATGGCTGTTTCGATGTTGTTTGTTTCTTTCGGGGTTGCTTCTCTCGTTAGCTTCGGTTTCGTTCCGGAGTTGTGAGGATTCGTTTGACTACGTCTGATTGTCTTCTTCATGGACTCGTTCGTCTTCCTTGCGGGATCTCAGGCAAGATGACCATACCTTCGAAATCACTTCTATCTTTGCTTGCTAGTTGTTCGCTCTATTGCTATGCCGCGCTACCTACCACTTGCTTTTCAAGCCTCCCAAATTGCCATGAACCTCTAACCTTTGTCACCCTTCCTAGCAAACCGTTGTTTGGCCATGTTATCGCTTTTGCTCAGCCCCTCTTATAGCGTTGCTAGATGCAGGTGAACATGAAGTTTGTTCCTTGTTGGAACATGGATATGTTGGGATATAACAATATCTCTTATTTAATTAATGCATCAATATACTTGGTAAAGGGTGGAAGGCTCAACCTTATGCCTGGTGTTTTGTTCCACTCTTTCCGCCCTAGTTTCCGTCATACCGGTGTTATGTTCCTTGATTTTGCGTTCCTTACGCGGTTGGGTGATTTATGGGCCCAACCTTGGTTTTACCATTTGCCTACCTAAGCCTTTTTCCCTTGGGTTCTACAGACTCAAGGGTCATCTTTATTTTAAACCCCCAGGCCAGTGCTCCTCTGAGTGTTGGTCCAAACCCGTCAGTCACCGGTGGCCACCAGGGGGCAACTCTGGGCTCGCCTATCGGAAGCTTGGACAATCCGGTGTGCCCTGAGAACGAGATATGTGCAGCTCCTATCAGGATTTGTCGGCACATTCGGGCGGCTTTGCTGGTCTTGTTTTACCATTGTCAAAATGTCTTGTAAACCGGGATTCCGAGGTTGATCGGGTCTTCCCGGGAGAAGGTTTATCCTTCGTTGACCATGAGAGCTTATAATGGGCTAAGTTGGGACACCCCTGCAGGGTATTATCTTTCGAAAGCCATGCCCGCGGTTATGTGGCAGATGGGAATTTGTTAATGTCCGGTTGTAGAGAACTTGACACTTGACTTAATTAAAACGCATCAACCGCGTGTGTATCCGTGATGGTCTCTTTTCGACGGAGTCTGGGAAGTGAACACGGCTTTTGGGTTATGTTTGACGTAAGTAGGAGTTCAGGATCACTTCTTGATCATTACTAGTTGACGACCGTTCCGTTGCTTCTCTTCTCGCTCTTATTTCCGTATGTTAGCCACCATATATGCTTAGTCGCTGCTGCAGCCTCACCACCTTACCCTTTCCTACCTATAATCTTAAATAGTCTTGATCTCGCGGGTGTGAGATTGCTGAGTCCTCGTGACTCACCAGATACTTCCAAAACAGTTGCAGGTGCCAATCAGACCAGTGCAGGTGATGCCACCGTGCTCAAGTGGGAGTTCGACGAGGACCTTGGTCGTTACTATGTTTTCGTTTCCTGTTGATCAGTAGTGGAGCCCAGTTGGGACGTTCAGGGATCTAGCATTTGGGGTTGTCTTCTTTTCTTTTGGTACCGTAGTCGGACCTATGTGTGTACTCTGATTGATGTATGAATTTATTTATGTATTGTGTGAAGTGGCGATTGTAAGCCAACTCTTTATCCCACTCTTGTTCATTACATGGGATTGTGTGAAGATGACCCTTCTTGCGAAAAAACCACAATGCGGTTATGCCTCTAAGTCGTGCCTCGACACGTGGGAGATATAGCCGCATCGTGGGTGTTACAATGTGTGTGGCATATATCATGTTCACTTTTTGACTTGAGGGGGAAACTTCTTCTGTCCCCCTGTGTTCGGTTGCCGGGGCTCCTCATCATCGTCCTCGCTTTGTGATCCATTTTCCCTGTTCTCGGTGTTTAGTTTGCTGGCCTGTTTAAAAACCCAACAATCTCTGTTGGTATGATTGGCTGGTTTGTCTGGGGTGCCATGTATCTGGCATGGGCGATCGAGTATGCGGTCCAGGCTGGATGGTCCCTGATTGTTTCTCTTTTACGGTTTCTTCTGCTGGCTGGACTTGGAGCCGCTGAATCCGGCGTTGACTGTAGTGTCGTCGGTATTATCACCATTGCTTCGGCGTTTGTGTCTGTTACGTCGCAGCTTGCCGTTGCTGTTTTTGACCTCGGAGGGGCCTGCCTCGCTGGCTATGTTTTTACTACGAGCCAGCCAACTATCCTCACCCACGCAAAAGCGGGTCATGAGTGCCGTAAGGGCTTCCATAGATTTTGGCTTTTCTCAGCCGAGGTGGCGGGCGAGCCATTCATCGTGGATGCTATGTTTAAAGGCCGCTAGGGCTTCAGCATCCGGACAGTCGACATCTGGTTCCTTTTGGTTAGGAACCTTGTCCAGAATTTCCTGGCTGACTCTCCAGGCTGTTGAACTATGTGGCTTAAGTCATCGGTGTCTGGTGGCCGGACATATGTACCTTGGAAGTTGTCGAGGAAGGCTTCTTCCAAGTCCTCCCAGCTGCCGATAGAATTTTCTGGCAGGCTGTTTAACTAGTGCCGAGCTGGTCCTTTAAGCTTTAGTGGGAGGTATTTGATAGCGTGGAGGTCATCTCTGCGGGCCATGTGGATGTGGAGGATAAAGTCCTCAATCCATACCGCTGGATCAGTTGTCCCATCATATGATTCAATATTCACGGGTTTGAACCCTTCGGGGAATTCATGATCCATTACTTCTTCAGTGAAGCAAAGAGGGTGTGCGGCGCCTCAATATCGGGCCGCATCGCAACATAGCTCCGATGGAGTCCGTCTGCGGTTGTCGGCCCGGGCATGACTAGGTTTGTCATGTCCGAATAGGTAGCCATCATCGCGTGTCGAGGAACATCCTCGCGATCCATAAATCGACCTGGTATATCATGCTCTACTATCCAGGTCCTGCCGAAGGTCGTATGTATGACCCCGAACTGTTTTGTCTCTATTTTTACGTGGCAGTGGGGTGGGCTGCTGTTCGGCCTGGGTTGCCGCTCTATCCCGACCGCGTGGTGGTCGGTCCGCCGCACTGTCCCGACCGCGTAATGGTTGATCGGCCGCATTACACGAGGGAGGTATGCGCTCCGGCGCCTCTTCGTCGAACTGAGGTAGCAATCTGCGCTTCGGGTAACTCTTGGCTGGGCATATGATGCCGTATTCCTCGGCTGCCAAGACATCAGTCCACCTGTCGATGAGCAGATCTTGGTCAGCTTGAAGCTGCTGCTGCTTCTTTTTCAGGCTCCTTGCGGTGGCTATTAGCTGGCGCTTGAAGCGCTCCTACTCGAGAGGTTCCTCAGGCACGATGAAATCCTCATTGCTGAGGCTTTTCTCATCCTCGGAGAGCGGACGATAACTACCGTCCTCCGAGCCGTTGGGCATGGCTTGTTCATCGGGGCTAACCTGCCCGTTTTCTTGTTCCTCCTGTTCAGATGTTACCTCAACAGGGTCTTCATTGTTTTCGGCATCGTCCGGAGTATTATTTTCTCCGGTGCCAGTATTGCTGTCTTTTGAACGACGTGACTTAGAGCGGCGCCGAGGACGCCGACGTTTGTCCTGTGCCTCAGAAGTGGCCGTCCAGCGTCCAGTAAATGGCGGGTTTTGGTTTTGCTCCTCATCGGCATCGTCGTCCATACCGTCGATGTCTTCGGAGCCGTAATCAAGCGAGTCGGTTAAGTCCTCGACAGTGGCTATGAAGTGGGTGGCGGGTGGGAAGCAAAATTTTCCATTATCAGCCCCTAGTTCGAACCGGACATAGTTCGGCTCTGAGTCACCCGCCAAGGACAGGTTTTTTAATGAGTTTAGCACATCACCAAAGGGCGAGTGCTGGAAGATGTCTGCGGCGCCGAATTCGAAGATCGATAACTGATCAAGCTTGGCGTCCGCGGATGCACACGGTTCGGAACTTATAGCTGGAGACGAGTCCGGAGTTCCGCCGACACAGATATCATGTGATGTTAAGTCTATGTGCGGCTCCAACGCCACGGAATCTGTAACCTCCATGGCGGGGTTGAGCTTCCCATCCTCGGATGGCGCGGGTTGCTCCAGATCTAGAGCCAGAGCAGTTACGGAGGCTATCTCCTGGATGAGGACCGATGACAGATTTAAGTCATGTTCATCGGGGCGACAAGGAGCGGTCGCCGCGGTGTCAAATCCGTCGAAGATCAAGTCTCCACGGATGTCTTCAACATAGTTCAAGTTTCCAAATCTGACCTGATGGACAGGGGCGTAGCTATCGATCTACTCCAGATGGCCAAGCGAGTTGGCCCGCAGTGTGAAGCCGCCGAACACGAAGATCTGTCCGGGGAGGAAGGTTTCTCCTTGGACAGCATCATTGTTGACGATTGAAGGTGCCATCAAACCTTTTGGGGACAGCACAGTGGAACTCTCAATGAAAGCACCAATGTCGGTGCCAAAACCGGCGGATCTCGGGTAGGGGGTCCCGAACTGTGCGTCTAAAGGTTGATGGTAACAGGAGACAGGGGACACAATGTTTACCCAGGTTCGGGCCCTCTCTATGGAGGTAATACCCTACTTCCTGCTTGATTGATCTTGATGAATATGAGTATTACAAGAGTTGATCTACCACGAGATCGTAATGGCTATACCCTAAAAGTCTAGCCTATATGACTATGGTAATGAGTCTCTCCCCTCCGGACTAAGTCCTCCGGTTTATATAGACACCGGGAGGATCTAGGGTTACACAAGGTCGGTTACAAAGAAAGGAATCTACACATTTGATCACCAATCTTGCCTTCCATGCCAAGGAGAGTCCCATCCGAACACGGGTAAAGTCTTTGGTCTTTGTATCTTCACAACCCATCAGTCCGGCCCATGGCTAACAGGCCGGACGCCCGAGGACCCCTTAGGCCAGGACTCCCTCAGGGGGTCCTGCTACTTCTTGAGCTTGCATTGGCTTTTCCATTGAAGAGGAAAGGGTGATGCAACACAGTAGAGATAAGTATTGCCCTCAGTTAAGAACCAAGGTATCAATCCAGTAGGAGAAATGCGCAAGTCCCCAATAGATGCACCTGCACAAACAATCAAACACTTGCACAAACGCGATAAAGGGGTTGTCAATCCCTTCACGGTCACTTGCAAAGGTGAGATCTGATAGACATAGATAAAACTAAACAAAAGATAAAATATTTTTGGGTTTTTTCGGTTTATAGATCTGAAAATAAAGGATTGCAAAATATTAGAACGGCAACTAATATGATGGAAAATAGACTCGGGGCCATAGGTTTCACTAGAGGCTTCTCTCATGAAGGAAAATAATACGGTGGGTGAACAAATTACTGTCGAGCAAGTGATAGAAAAGCACAAAGTTATGACGATATCCAAGGCAATGATTATGCAATATGGGTTCCTGCAAAATTCGCACGAGTGAAATGACCTCCGCGATGACTCCACCCCGGCGATCTCCTCCACTAGCCACCAAATTCTAGTTTCTCTCCAATAGATCTCCTCGGCGTTCTATGATCTACACTCCCATACCCATCTTTCATGGGTTCCATTGATGGATCCACCCATGGCTTGGACTTCTCCAAGGGTTTGGTTTTTGCGGATAAGGTTTTTCAATCTACGGGCTTCTTGGTGCACCCCATGGATGAAACAGGCTTCTTTACCATGGTGGTCCGTCCGAGCAGTGCGTGATAGCCGCTGCGAAAGGGGACGATATCAAAGATTAACTCCTCGCTTCAGAAGTTGTCCGGAGATCCGAAGACAACCTCTAGTGTGATTGAGCCCGTACAGAGGGCCTCTACACCTGGTATGACTCCTTTGAAGGTAGTCTTTGTGGGCTTGATCCGTGATCGATTAATGCCCATTTTTCGCACTGTATCCTGATAGAGCAGATTGAGGCTGCTACCACCGTCCATAAGGACGCGCGTCAGGTGAAATCCATCAATGATTTGGTCAAGGACTAGCGCGGCTGAACCGCCATGACGGATACTAGTCGGATGATCCCTACGATCAAAGGTGATCGGGAATGACGACCATGGATTGAATTTTGGGGCGACTGGCTCTATCGCGTAGATGTCCCTGAGTGCGCGCTTGTGCTCCCTTTTGGGGATGTGTGTGGCATATATCATGTTCACTGTTTTGACTTGAGGGGGAAACTTCTTCTGTCCCCCTGTGTTCGGTTGCTGGGGCTCCTCATCATCGTTCTCGCTTTGTGATCCCTTTTCCCTGTTCTCGGCGTTTAGTTTGCCAGCCTGTTTAAAAACCCAACAATCTCTGTTTGTATGATTGGCTGGTTTCTCTGGGGTGCCATGTATCTGGCACGGGCGATCGAGTATGCAGTCCAGGCTGGATGGTCCCTGATTGTTTCTCTTGTACGGTTTCTTCCGCTGGCTGGACTTGGAGCCGCTGAATCCGGCATTGACTGTAGTGTCGTCGGTATTATCACCATTGCTTCGGCGTTTGTGTCTATTACGTCAGAGCTTGCCGTTGCTGTTTTTGACCTCGGAGGGGGCTGCCTCGCTGGCTGTGTTTTTACTATGAGCCAACCAACTATCCTCACCCACGCAAAAGCGGGTCATGAGTGCCGTAAGGGCTTCCATAGATTTTGGCTTTTCTTAGCTGAGGTGGCGGGCGAGCCATTCATCGCGGATGCTATGTTTAAAGGCCGCTAGGGCTTCAGCATCCGGACAGTCGACGATCTGGTTCTTTTTGGTTAGGAACCTTGTCCAGAGTTTCCTGGCTGACTCTCCAGGCTGTTGAACTATGTGGCTTAAGTCATCGGCGTCTGGTGGCCGGACACATGTACCTTGGAAGTTGTCGAGGAAGGCTTCTTCCAAGTCCTCCCAGCTGCCGATAGAATTTTCAGGCACGCTGTTTAACTAGTGCCGAGCTGGTCCTTTAAGCTTTAGTGGGAGGTATTTGATAGCGTGGAGGTCATCTCTGCGGGCCATGTGGATGTGGAGGATAAAGTCCTCGATCCATACCGCGAGATCAGTTGTCCCGTCATATGATTCAATATTCACGGGTTTGAACCCTTCGGGGAATTCATGATCCATTACTTCATCAGTGAAGCAAAGAGGGTGTGCGGCGCCTCAATATCGGGCCGCATCGCAACATAGCTCCGATGGAGTCCATCTGCGGTTGTCGGCCCGGGCGTGACTAGGTTTGTCATGTCCGAATAGGTAGCCATCATCGCGTGTCGAGGAACATCCTCGCGATCCGTAAATCGACCTGGTATATCATGCTCTACTATCCAGGTCCTGCCGAAGGTCGTATGTATGACCCCGAACTGTTTTGTCTCTATTTTTACGTGGCGGTGGGGCGGGCTGCTGTTCGGCCTGGGTTGCCGCTCTATCCCGACCACGTGGTGGTCGGTCCGCCGCACTGTCCCGACCGCGTAGTGGTTGATCGGCCGCATTATGCGAGGGAGGTATGCGCTCCGGTGCCTCTTCATCGAACTGAGGTAGCAATCTGCGCTTCGGGTAACTCTTGGCTGGGCATATGAGACCGTATTCCTCGGCTGCCAGGATATCAGTCCACCTGTCAAAGAGCAGATCTTGGTCAGCTTGAAGCTGCTGCTGCTTCTTTTTCAGGCTCCTTGCGGTGGCTATTAGCTGGCGCTTGAAGCGCTCCTGCTCGAGAGGTTCCTCAGGCACGATGAAATCCTCATTGCTGAGGCTTTCCTCATCCTCGGAGAGCGGACGATAACTACCGTCCTCCGAGCCGTTGGGCATGCCCTGTTCATCGGGGCTAACCTGCCCGTTTTCTTGTTCCTCCTGTTTGGATGTTACCTCAACAGGGGCTTCATTGTTTTCGGCATCGTCTGGAGTATTATTTTCTCCGCTGCCAGTATTGCTGTCTTTCGAACGACGTGACTTAGAGCGGCGCCGAGGACGCCGACGTTTGTGCTGTGCCTCAGGAGGTTTATTCTCAACTGGATTTTCTTTGTCATCGTCGTTGGTTGCTTTGGGTGTATCCACCATGTACACATCGTACGAAGAAGTGGCCGTCCAGCGTCCAGTAAATGGCCGGTTTTGGTTTTGCTCCTCATCGGCATTGTCGTCCACACCGTCGATGTCTTCGGAGCGGTAATCAAGCGTGTCGGTTAAGTCCTCGACAGTGTCTATGAAGTGGGTGGCGGGTGGGAAGCAAAATTCTCCATCATCAGCCCCTAGTTCAAACCGGACATAGTTCGGCTGTGAGTCCCCCGCCAAGGACAGGTTTTTTAATGATTTTAGCACATCGCCAAAGGGCGAGTGCTGGAAGATGTCTGCGGCGCTGAATTCGAAGATCGATAACTGATCAAGCTTGGCGTCCGCGGATGCACATGGTTCGAAACTTATAGCTGGAGACGAGTCCGGAGTTCCGGCGACACAGATATCATGTGATGTTAAGTCTATGTGCGGCTCCAATGCCACGGAATCTGTAACCTCCGTGGCGGGGTTGAGCTTCCCATCCTCGGATGGCGCGGCTTGCTCCGGATCTAGGGCCAGAGCAGTTACGGAGGCTATCTCCTGGATGCGGACCGATGACAGATGTAAGTCATGTTCATCGGGGCGACAAGGAGCGGTCGCCGCGGTCTCAAATCCGTCGAAGATCAACTCTCCACGGATGTCTGCGACGTAGTTCAAGTTTTCAAATCTGACCTGATGGACAGGGGCATAGCTATCGATCTGCTCCAGATGGCCAAGCGAGTTGGCCCGCAGTGTGAAGCCGCCGAACACGAAGATCTGTCCGGGGAGGAAGGTTTCTCCTTGGACAGCATCATTGTTGACGATTGAAGGGGCCATCAAACCTTTTGGGGACAGCATAGTGGAACTCTCAATGAAAGCACCAATGTCGGTGGCAAAACCGGCGGATCTCGGGTAGGGGGTCCCGAACTGTGTGTCTAAAGGTTGATGGTAACAGGAGACAGGGGACACGATGTTTACCCAGGTTCGGGCCCTCTCTATGGAGGTAATACCCTACTTCCTGCTTGGTTGATCTTGATGAATATGAGTATTAGAAGAGTTGATCTACCGCGAGATCGTAATGGCTATACCTAAAAGTCTAGCCTATATGACTATGGTAATGAGTCTCTCCCCTCCGGACTAAGTCCTCCGGTTTATATAGACACCGGGGGGATCTAGGGTTACACAAGGTCGGTTACAAAGAAAGGAATCTACACATTTGATCACCAAGCTTGCCTTCCATGCCAAGGCGAGTCCCATCCGAACACGGGTAAAGACTTTGGTCTTTGTATCTTCAGAACCCATCAGTCCGGCCCATGGCTAACAGGCCGGACGCCCGAGGACCCCTTAGGCCAGGACTCCTCAGGGGGTCCTGCTACTTCTTGAGCTTGCATTGGCTTTTCCATTGAAGGGGAAAGGGTGATGCAGCACAGTAGAGATAAGTATTTCCCTCAGTTAAGAACCAAGGTATCAATCCAGTAGGAGAAATGTGCAAGTCCCCAATAGATGCACCTGCACAAACAACCAAACACTTGCACAAACGCGATAAAGGGGTTGTCAATCCCTTCATGGTCACATGCAAAGGTGAGATCTGATAGACATAGATAAAATTAAAAAAAAGATTAAATATTTTTGGGTTTTTTCGGTTTATAGATCTGAAAATAAAAGATTGCAAAATATTAGATCGGCAACTAATATGATGGAAAATAGACTCGGGGCCATAGGTTTCACTAGAGGCTTCTCTCATGAAGGAAAATAATACGGTGGTTGAACAAATTACTGTCGAGCAAGTGATAGAAAAGCACAAAGTTATGACGATATCCAAGGCAATGATTATGCAATATGGGTTCTTGCAAAATTCGCACGAGTGAAATGACCTCCGCGATGACTCCACCCCGGCGATCTCCTCTGCTAGCCACCAAATTCTAGTTTCTCTCCAATAGATCTCCTCAGCGTTTTATGATCTACACTCCCATACCCATCTTTCATGGGTTCCATTGATGGATCCACCCTTGGCTTGGACTTCTCCAAGGGTTTGGTTTTTGCGGATATGGTTTTTCAATCTACGGGCTTCTCGGTGCACCCCATGGATGATATAGGCTTCTTTTGGTCGTCATGACTTTCGTTTTGATGAAGATTCAGTGGCGGCGGCGCTTAAGGTGGCCATTGGTGGCTCGGCCATTGAGTTTATGGTTTTCTTGATCAAGGATAAGGTTTTTGGCTTCCAAGTGTCTTGCAAGGCCGTAGCTATGATCATTCTCAGTCTTCGATCAGTCTCTTGGGATCATTTTAAATGTTATTTCATCTTTGGGGGAATGGTGGCCTGAATTGGGGCCGTGAGTTCAAGATTTGGAAATTGGAATGTGATGCTGAATGGATCATCGTTAGTCCTTCTAAACAGCGTGCTGCCCTTGGTTTGTTGGCTATGCACTCCAATTCATCAAAGTCCTCGGTGAGATCTTCTCGTTCCAATGCCAAGAAGCTTTCTTTTTCAGTATTTCAAAACTATCCTGCTTGTCGTGGTTATCGTTATCCAGCCACACAAAAGTGCATTTAAACTGTTGAAGATGCGGGGTACACACTTCCTGCGCATGAGAGGGTGGTCATTCATCCCTTGCCACTGGCTGAACTTCGGTGGACGTCGATGAGGCCTTACATATCTTTTGGCATGGTTCAAGATCTGCTTGCTCTGGCGGATCGGACGCCGTCTTTCTCGGGCGGGAATCTTGGTTCCTTGAATGTGGACGTGTCAGCCCGTGTTGGGCCGTCAACTGCACGTGCCACAGTCCAGGACAAGCTAGTGAACTCTATTGGGCTTTCCAATATTACTTCATCTCAGCAAGCCAAGGAAGATTATGATAATTTGGATTCGGATATGGTTGAGGAAATTTTTACGTGTCAAAAGTGCTTGAGAAAGGGCCATTTTGCTGCAGCATGCACGTCCAAGCACTGGTGTAATGCTTGTCTGTGGGTGGGGCATGTCAAAAAAGATTGTAACAGGTTTGCACGGATCCTGGGTCTGGTTTGGCAACCAAAACCCGGTAACGTTGCAACTTCCGGGGATCGCTCAGCTCCTACCGAGAATATCTCTCTCACACAGCTTTTACCAAACTTGGACCTCCCTTGCACTTCTGCTTTTACTCCATCATCCAGTTCCATCAGCCCCGGTCCCAAGACACCTTCGACCATGCCGCCTGAAACCCCTCCTCCGCTGGAGTACTCGCCGTCTGCGGTGAGCCCTAGGTGCTTTGCTTTGATGGCCAACTTCCACATCGAACCTTTGATGTATGTGCCGGCGGGTCATCACATTGTGGATGGAGGCGAAGCTCGTGTGCCTCGGACTGTTGTGACGCCACATACCCCAATTGTGCGGCGCCATGAGGAGTTCATGTTAGCCGAGGTAATGCCCATCCCTCCTCCTGATCAGATCGGTGCTACTAGGGAAGAAGTGGTCCAATGGCTTCGACCTCATGGGGTTTTGGTGAGGTCTGCTCAGCCTTGGATTCGGTCTGTTGGTCTTTTTGAGCTTCGAGATGCAGCAGTCAGATTTTCGCTTCTGCAGTTGCCACCCCAACCCCTTGGCAACGATTGCTTTGTTCGATTCATGAAGCATGATGAGGGCAAGTCTTTCCGGGGTGCTCAGGGTTTCCGTCAGGGTCTGCTTATGTTCTTGGGGATTCCGCTTGATCTCCGCAACCCTGAGTGTATTAGGGCAGCTGTCAACACCTTTGGGAAATTTCATCATTGGAATAATGAGGACCCTTACCTTGTTCAAACTCTAGTGTTTGCTTCCTTTCCAGAGGATATTCTAGGGCCCAGGGCTGTGGTGTTTATGGATTTTGCTGCTTGGGGAGGGGCTAGGATGTCTTGGACGGCACCTCTTTATATCCTTGGTGCAAATTTTGTGGAGCAAATGCCCCAAGATGAGGATTGGATGCCCATCAATGGCAACCCTCACCCAGTTCCTAGTGTGCCCTTCCCAGAGATGCCACCGTTTATTTTGCCTCCATACCCTGCTCTGGGTTGGAACGATGTGCCACCCCCTCCGCCTGAACCTGCACATAATGAAGTGGAAGATGACAATTGGGGTAACTGGAGTGAGCCTGACGACCAACCTGCCGTCCAAGATCAAGAATCAATGGTGGTTGACCTCTCTGCTCAACCCAGTTCTGATTTACAGCAACTGGTGCGTCCTGCTCTTGTGATTATCATTGATGAGGTCCAACCTGAAAATCATGATGATCCTATGGTAGTCGAACAGGCTATGGTGGATGTTAACAATTGGGCAATTGTGGTTTATCAACCTCCTGTGATTAAGGTTGAAGCGGTGGAGTTACCTATTGTTGCGGTTTCCTTTGGTCCACCACTGCCCCCTGAGATGATTTGGAGACATTCTTTTGAAAATCTTCTAAATGCACCTGTTGTTTTTAAGGTGCCTAAGCCCCTGCTGCCTCAGCCTCTGTCTCCTGCAATTTTATCAAAGAGGAACTGGGACTTTGCCTTCAAGCAAGATGATCCTCCTCTGCTGATGTGGAAGGAGCAGGATCCTCCCCGGCCTGTTGCTCGAGCCCTATTCATTGATGATGCTGAGAGGGATGCACCCGATGCTATTCGCTCTCCCGCTGTGCGCTCAAAAGCAAGGAGGCCCCGCAAGACTTTGGCGCCAACTCCTCTTGTAGAAACTTCAGTTCGAAGATGCACCAGAAGCTTGGCCCAGCGTGATGGGTTTAAGCCCACTTTCCATGATCTTGCTCTACATCCCAAGAGGAAGAAGCCCAAGGCCAAGCCTCTCTCTGCTAAGATGCCTGACGACCCTGCACATGCATATGTTCCTCCACCTACTCCAGTCAGTCGTTTGCAGGCAATTGGGAAGGAGCTGGAAATTGATGCCAAGCTGCTATCTGTGGATGCACTTATGGTGGATCCTGCTCATGCTGAAAATGCGGCCACTAATGATTAGTGTGCTTATGTTATGTTGGGTTTTGCAAGCCCCTAAATATGCTCTCTGCTTTTGGTTTTTATGTCCTGGTAATCTGCAATGTAATAATGTTGGTTCAGACTTGTTTGTGCATTTTGGACATATGGCATTGTGTGTCATATGGTTTGTGGATCTTTTATCACTATTTATGTGTACTTCATGTGGAAACTGGAATGTTCTTTGTTGGAATGTCAGGGGATTAAATTCTGAGAATAGGAAAAGAGTTGTTAGACAAAAAATTGATGAAAGCCATTGTGCCATTGCTTGCTTACAAGAAACTAAATTCACCTCATTTGATTCTAGAACAATAAAAAGTTTCTGTCCTAAGAGATTTGACAGTTTTGCCTACTCTCCTTCGTTGGGTGCCTCTGGTGGAATTCTTGTAGTATGGAATTCTTCTGTCTTTGCTGGGACTTTATTGGAAGTCCAGCAATTTGCTGTGGTGATTGAGTTTGTCTCCAGGCAAAACAATGAGAGATGGACTTTGGTGGTGGTCTATGGACCTTGTCAGGGGGAAGCCAGGGATAATTTTGTCACCTGGCTGGATCATCTGAATATTCCTGTGGAAGAAAATTGGTTGCTGCTAGGGGATTTTAATTTTTTGAGATCCATGGATAACAGAAACTTACCTGGTGGTGATTTGAATGACATGTTCATCTTCAATGAGATAATTGGGCACTTGGGCCTCCTGGAATTACCTATCAAAGGTAGATCTTATACATGGTCAAACATGCAAGATATTCCTCTACTTGAGCAGCTAGACTGCTGTCGGTGTTCTGGGAACGGGGGTCCCCAGACTTGCCTGCCTGCGGCCCACGGCGCGTGGCTTTGCGAGTGGGCCCGTACAGCCCATCTTGACCAACAAGCACTCAAGACCCTCACGAGGGGCCAAGCCTTGCGAGGCGGACGACACAAGACCTCCTCGGGAGCGGCCTCACCAGGCTGGCTCATGAGGGGCGGAGAGATCAAGGCAAGGGGGTACCTTGCGAGGTTCCCCGTGACGTAAGCCATGACGACCAAGGCCTGGCGGGCGCCAGCGCGCATAGTGTTCTCGTTTCCTCTTTGTTGCTAAGGAGGCAAGTACAGGCGAAGAATACCGAGGCATCAGGCAAAGGTTTCCATATCAGTGCAGCAAGACCAAGACCAGTAGGACGGCAGGACGGAGGTCACCGTGGAGCCCAAGACGGCGTCACCACCAGAGCCTTTGGCAGGCAAAGACTACTTTTGTCAGCATAAGTTGTACCAGCTGTCCCCATTCAAACTCGACCGTTGTGGCAACCCTTCCCGCTCAATATTTGGGTAGAGGACCAGGGCCTCTATAAATAGGACTAGTCATCACCATAGGAGGCAGGTCATCTTGAGCAATCCTCACCGGCACACCAGCTCACCAAGCACAAGAACACCTCTCCTCAGGAGGCTGTTCTTCCTTTGTACTGTTCATCCTCAGCCCAAGAGGCAATCCACCACACCACACTGGAGTAGGGTATTACACCACAACGGTGGCCCGAACCAGTATAAATCTTGTGTCTCTTGTGTTGTGAGTTCGTCGAGCTAAGCTTAGAGATCCTGGTGAGGCTGAGGGCGTGATTTGGTAGGTGGAGTTCTTCGTGCGTACCCCTGTGTTCGAACCTTGAGGGTTTTGCCGGAACCCGAAATCCGACATTTGGTGCGCCAGGTAGGGGGTGCGCCGGAGCTTTCCTTTCGTCGATCTGCACTCCACTATTGTAACGCCCACGATGCGGCTATATCTCCCACGTGTCGGGGCACGACTTGGAGGCATAACCGCATTGTAGGAATTGTCGCAAGAAGGGTCATCTTCACACAATCCCATGTAATGAACAAGAATGGGATAACGAGAGTTGGCTTACAATCGCCACTTCACACAATACATAATTTAATTCATACATCGTCCAAAATCCACACATAGACCGACTACGGTCAAATCCAAATGAAAATAAGATAACCCCAAATGCTAGATCCCCGATCGTCCCAACTGGGCTCCACTACTGATCATCAGGAAACGAAACATAGTAACGACCACGTTCCTCGTCGAACTCCCACTTGAACTCGGTTGCATCATCTCCACTGGCATCGTCGGCACCTGCAACTGTTTTGGTAGAATCTATGAGTCACTAGGACTCAGCAATCTCACACCCGCGAGATCAAGACTATTTAAGCTTATAGGAAAGGATGGTGTAATGAGGTGGAGCTGCAGCAAGCAACTAAGCAAATATGGTGGCTAACATACGCAAAAGAGAGCGAGAAGAGAAGCAACGCAACGATCGCGAAGCTAGAAAATGATCAAGAAGTGATCCTGAAACTACTTACGTTCATTCATAACCCGAACCGTGTTCTCTTTCCGGACTCCGCCGAAAAGAGACCATCACGGTTACACACACGGTTGATGTATTTTAATTAAGTCAAGTGTCAAGTTCTCTACAACCGGACATTAAAAAATTCCCATCTGCCTCATAACCGCGGGCACGGCTTCCGAATGATAATACCCTGCAGGGGTGTCCCAACTTAGCCCATTATAAGCTCTCACGGTCAACAAAGGATAAACCTTCTCCCAGGATGACCCGATCAGTCTCGGAATCCCGGTTTACAAGACATTTCGGCAATGGTAAAACAAGACCAGCAAGACCACCCGCTGTGCCGACAAATCCCGATAGGAGCTGCACATATCTCGTTCTCAGGGCACACCGGATAAGCTAAGCGTACAGGTACCAACGTAACCCATGTTGCCAAGGGACGGTCCCGCACGGTGCTCTAGTTTGGACCAACACTTGGAGGAGCACTGGCCCGCGGGTTAAAATAAAGATGACCCTCGGGCTCGTGAAAACCCAAGGGAAAAAGGCTTAGGTCTCAAATGGTAAAACCAAGGTTGGGCCTTGCTGGAGGAGTTTTATTCAAGGCGAACTGTCAAGGGGGTCCCATAAATCACCGAACCAGGTAAGGAACGCAAACTCAAGGAACATAATCCCGGTATGACGGAAACTAGGGTGGCAAGAGTGGAACAAAACAACAGGCATAAGGCCGAGCCTTCCACCCTTTACCAAGTATATAGATGCATTAATTAAATAAGAGATATTGTGATATCCCAACATAAACATAATCCAACATGGAGCAATCTTCATCTTCACCTGCAACTAGCAACGCTATAAGAGGGGCTGAGCAAAAGCGGTAACTTAGCCAAACAACGGTTTGCTAGGAAAGGATGGTTAGAGGCTTGACATGGCAATATGGGAGGCATGTTATAGCAAGTGGTAGGTAGCGCAGCATAGCAATAGAGCGAACAACTAGCAAAGCAAAGATAGAAGTGATTTCGAGGGTATGGTCATCTTGCCTGCAAGGTTCTCAGAGTTGTCGAAAGCTTGATCCTCGTAAGCGTACTCAACAGGTTCCTCGTTCACGAGCTCGTCTCCCAGCTCTACCCTCAGCAAGAACACAAGCAATGGAACCACAATCAATCACGGGAAAAACACAAGCAACATGATGCAATACACGCATGATATGCGGGATGTGATATGCGATGCATATGCGTGCTCCGAAAGAAAAAGGATGAACAAGGCAGTAACTTAGCAAACCAATTATGCCACTGGAAATATGAGATGATTTCGGTCGAAATTGATATAAAGATCACCGGAAACGGATGCATGGTTTGCAAATGGCATGCAAAACAAGAATGACACGATTCTGCGATTAACAGCATGATAGCACTTAGAATACAACAAGTAACTATGCTACAGCACCCCAACATAGCAACAAAGCATATGGCAGTAGTCTAAAGGAGATGCTTGACAAAAGATGAACACTGAGATATGGCTAGATCACAAAATAGCAGGTTCAAACAAGCATGGCAAAAATGCAAAAGATAACAGCTTCACAGACTTGGTGAAATTACTGGACATGGCTGAAACAGCATCAGGTAGCAATATTCAGAGCAAGCAATCAACATGCTACAGGAACGTAACAAAGCAAAACTAGGCATTGCATGAATCTACTAAATGCATAGAACAAAAATCCCTTACTGACCATGAGCCAAAAAGGATCAGAAGAAATGATGGCACCCATGTAAACATAGCAAGTTTCGTTAACAGGTTTCAAACTTGGCAGAAAACAGGACATAGCATTAAAAGCATTATGAAGGCATCTTTGTGAGCTCGATGCACTCACCACAAAGCAACGCATGACAAAACCAGCCTACCTACAGCAAGATGGCATATTTATGAAGCTATCCATGGCAAGAGCAAATTCATAGCATGTAGGGATCAACTACAACAACCTTGGCAAAATTGAATATCATGTTAACATTCTGCCAGAAACATTTTATAGCAAAAGTAGAGCAGGATTAAGACATGCTAGGGCACTCCATAATTGCACACAAGCGCATGGATGGATAGAGCTCAAAATAACAGCAGTAACAGACTTAGCAAAATTCTAAGTCCCTGAAAACAGAAACATCACGAAGCCTAGTTTGCATGCTTGTGCTAGTCACCACATAGATCACAAAAACACATGGCATACACCCCTGTAAAGATGGCATGGCATAGATCAAAACACCTGTAGAGCTCATGCCCATAAGATGCACACATCAAATGCAACAAAAATAACAAATCACCAAGTTCTGATAAGTAACAGTAGTAAACATCATATAGTACTCTTGCACCAGAGATTTGGGCATCAAGATGGACTCAAACAAGCATGGCACAGTGGAACGAAATGAAGAGCATCTCGAGGCGAACATTTCGATATATCATGCGCATGAAACGGAGCAGTATGCAAAGACTTATGAGGTGATGAACAGGGCTCTAGAATATGAGTAAATCGGGACTTGGCAGAAACCGAAGGGAGGGGAAAAAGGTCAACCTCTCCAGATCTGGATCGGGCACGCACGCGAACCAAGGCGGACGGCTCGCCGGAGCTTTGGGCGAAGACGGAGGAAGGAGAGGGCGGCCGGCCGGAGGGAGAGGGAGGAGACGGCGGGCTCGGGAGCCGCTCGCCAGCGGGGGGAGGCGGCGAGGACGGCAGAGGCGGTCCGGGGCGGCGGCGCGGTTTGGTGACGGCAGCTCGGGGCGCGGCGCCGGCGGAGGAGC